>NC_133333.1:4124743-4286085 GCF_042186555.1 Aquarana catesbeiana | reverse complement strand
AAAAAATTTCAATATTGCAGAATATACAGCCTCATGCTACATAACTAAGCTCCATTTCATGCTGAATAAACAAAATTATTAATTTATCTTAAATGGAAAACTATCTTTTAGATTTTTTATTTTTTACTCCAAAAGCATTTTTATTAAAATAAATTTGTTAAAAATCAAAACTTTTTTTTTTTTTTTTTTTTTTAGCAATCAGTTTATCCCTAGTACTAACCAATCAGATTAGTTGATGTCATTCTCTTTGCTCTTTTATAAGGAGACTTTGTTCACTCTGAAGTGTAACATGTGAGATGTGTCTATATACTTGGCTATAAATAGTGTGTGATGTCCCTTTAAGGCTCCCAGGCAGTTATTATTATTACCTCCCATGTATAGCGCGCTTTATTTGGCAGCCATGTGAAGACGCATAAAATGCCGAGTGTCTCCAGACTGAGGTCTCATCAGACACTTCCCCGGCCCATCTCTGTGTTGTGTGATCCCGGGACCTTCAGTATAATTTGTCTGACGCTCAAAGGATTCACTCCCCTCTGCTAGATCACTTCTTCTTCTGAGGATTAAAGACGATTTCCATGTTTCCTGTCACTTTTTTTTTAAAGTGTTTCTAAAGTTTTAACTTTTATTTTTGTTAAGTAAAACTTTTTTTTTTTTTTTTTTTTTATCTGCTGTCTAATGGTTTTGCAAAGGGCAACCCCCGAGCCTCCTCATTCTTGGGTCCCCCCTCCGGTGCTCCTGACTTTTCCCCTTTATTGTGGTCCCCATAGAAAACTGTTTTCTATGGGGGGGGCTCGCTCCCGATCCCCGCTGCCTGCGTCTGTAGTCACAGACAGCAGGGCATGGCCCCGCCCCTTTGTCAGTTTTATTGACAGAGGCAGGAGCCAATGGATCTGTTGTGCTTAGAATGTGTGAAGGTTAAAAAAAAAAAAAAAAAAAAAAAAAGCCTTCAGAACTACTTTGAATTGTTTGGACCAGCTTGGTGCAAACAATTTCCTTCAGTAAGTGCTGTAGAGGTTTTCTTGCGTTTGTCCTCTTCACTTATGGGCGTCTTTGTGTTTTTACCTCTCCAGGAGATAGAGCGACGGTTGGAGAAGAAATTGAGGATCACACAGAGAGAGAAGTGAGTATTAGTGACCCAAGGAGTCCTTGTCTCTGCTCTGGAATTCCTCTAATCGGATGCTGAGCTTGTAATTTCTTATTGTGAGATCATGACCTGATCCACGTGGATCTGACGTCTTCAGACTTACAAGCTTCTGTTACTACCGCCCCTTTTCTTTTTTCTTCTTGTTTCTTGTTTCTTTTTTCTTTTTTCTTCTTTTCTCTCTCCAATGCTCAGGTCAGTCAGCCCCTAAATACAGAATATTATCTTCTCTCTCTCTTTAGTAAATCGCGGTCTCCTCCGAAATTCCCGGTGGTTATCCAGGACGACTCTCTGCCGGCCGGTCCTCCTCCTCAGATCAGGATCCTCAAAAGGCCGACGAGCAACGGCTTGGCAAGCAACTCCCATTGCAGCAGCCGGCCCACCGTGCCTGTTAAGTCGCTGGCGCAGAGGGAAGCGGAGTACGCCGAGGCCAGAAAGCGAATCCTGGGCAGTGCCAGCCCAGAGGAGGAAGCGGAGAAGCCAGTGGTGGACAGGTGGTGACCTTCTGTATTAGAGACACTTTTGTACCAATCCCCCATACAGCACTGCCTCCTTTATCTTTTACAGTCTATTGACTGGAATGGTACCAGCTGATTGGAGAAAAGCCAATGTAGCACCAATATTTAAAAAGGGCCCAAAAAACATCTCTGGGAATTACAGACCAGTTAGCCTAACATCAATAGTATGTAAACTCTTGGAGGGGATGATAAGGGACTATATACAAGATTTTAGTAATAAGAATGATATCATTAGCAGTAATCAGCATGGATTCATGAAGAATCGTTCTTGCCAAACCAATCTATTAACCTTCTATGAGGAGGTGAGTTGCCATCTAGATAAAGGAAGGCCCGTAGACGTGGTGTATCTGGATTTTGCAAAAGCATTTGACACAGTTCCCCATAAACGGCATGGACCATAGGGTGAGTTCATGGATTGAAAACTGGCTACAAGGGCGTGTTCAGAGGGTGGTGATAAATGGGGAGTACTCAGAATGGTCAGGGGTGGGTAGTGGGGTTCCCCAGGTTTCTGTGCTGGGACCAATCCTATTTAATTTCTTCATAAACGATCTGGAGGATGGGATAAACAGTTCAATCTCTGTATTTGCAGACGATACTAAGCTAAGCAGGGCAAAAACTTCTCCGCAGGATGTGGAAATCTTGCAAAAAGACCTGAACAAATTAATGGGGTGGGCGACTACATGGCCAATGAGGTTCAATGTAGAAAAATGTAAAATGCATTTGGGTGGCAAAAATATGAATGCAATCTATAGACTGGGGGGAGAACCTCTGGGGGGATCTAGGATGGAAAAGGACCTGGGGGTCCTAGTAGATGATAGGCTCAGCAATAGCATGCAATGCCAAGCTGCTGCTAATAAAGCAAACAGAATATTGGCATTAAAAAGGGGGATCAACTCCAGAGATAAAACGATAATTCTCCCACTCTACAAGACTCTGGTCCGGCCGCACCTGGAGTATGCTGTCCAGTTCTGGGCACCAGTCCTCAGGAAGGATGTACTGGAAATGGAGCGAGTACAAAGAAGGGCAACAAAGCTAATAAAGGGTCTGGAGGATCTTAGTTATGAGGAAAGGTTGTGAGCTCTGAACTTATTCTCTCTGGAGAAGAGACGCTTGAGAGGGGATATGATTTCAATTTACAAATACTGGACTGGTGACCCCACAATAGGGATAAAACTTTTTCGCAGAAGAGAGTTTAACAAGACTCGTGGCCACTCATTACAATTAGAAGAAAAGAGGTTTAACCTTAAACTACGTAGAGGGTTCTTTACTGTAAGAGCGGCAAGGATGTGGAATTCCCTTCCACAGGCGGTGATCTCAGCGGGGAGCATTGATAGCTTCAAGAAACTATTAGATAATCACCTGAATGACCGCAATATACAGGGATATATAATGTAATACTGACACATAATCACACACATAGGTTGGACTTGTGTCTTTTTTCAACCTCACCTACTATGTATGTGTATGTGTGTGTGTGTGTGTGTATATATATATATATATATATATATATATATATATATATATATATGTACTATCTTCCGCAGTCTTGTAGAATTGACCCTGGTGTAGTGCACACAGTCATGGTTATGTATTGCCCCATGGAATCCTCCTGGTTCGCACCTTTTGTGGCTTTGGTATTGCGCTACTTAAGCGCAACTTCAAAGCCACACATCAGCGCGTTTTGCACTGCCGGCTTCATTTAAAATAAGTCTATGCAAGTCACAAAATCAGTAAAAAGTACCACAGGAGCTTCTCCCCCCCCCCCCATTCTCCAAGATATACAGACAACCAAACACAGTATAGTGTAAACGCAGAGCTGAGTTCAAATTCTATTACAGTAGATTATGTCAGGAAAATGTGACCTGAAGGCCAGTCTGGCCTGTCATAAGCAAGAACCTCCTTTCAGTGCTGCAACTCATGTGAGCGGCTCAGTTGCTGGCAATGGGGTGCGACTTGTATTTGAATTTATTGCTGTAAGACTTGTATTTGAATTTATTGCTGTAATGCAGTCAGACTGCGTATATTATAAAAATGCTGCTTTTTATATATTTTTTTTTATTTTCAGGCTGGGTTCACACTGCTGCGGTGCAGGAACGCTGCGGATTACCGCATCACACCGACTCGCACGGCAGTTCACACTGCCATATGCGAACTGCTGGGGAGTGTCATACAATGTTAACGACCAACCCCCCCCCCCCCAGTTCAGCTCTCATATCGCACTGCGAACTGAACACACCCATGCAATCCGATTCTGGTCTGAACAATAAAAAGGGTCCTGTGCGTGTTTGTACCAATTGCACTGCGATATCAGCCATACTATCTGTGGCTGATATCGCACAGACATCGCATGTAATGTGAACAGCAGTGCGCTGTGAATCACATGCGATGTCTGCCATCGCAGCAGTGTGAACCCAGCCTTATAGTGCTGCTTCATGGGCTACTATACAGTGTGCAGATGAATCACACACAGGTGGTCCTCATTAGTCAGACACATCCCTCTGAACACTGCTCTAATGGATGGCACCGCTGATGAGGGCAATGTTTAGGGGCCATGTTGGACCTCTGTAAAGGAAGGCTGCTGCTTGTGAGAGAGTGGTGTTCCGCCGAAATTATACTTTTTAAATAAAAATACCCCTATAGTACACTAGCTTAATGTATTCTAGTAAAGTGAGTCTAAGCTAAACTAAGGTCTGTTTTGTTAGTTTATAGCAGTAGTTTGTTATTTTATTAACTTACAGCAGGCTGTGGCCATCTTAAGTGTGGGCATCTGAAGCCAGACTGTATTTCTTCCTGGATCTCATCCTTGCAGATCTCGCACATGCTCGGTGCAGCACAAGCAGTGTAATAGGTTTCAGGTCAGGTTTCCATAGCAAAGGCAGTGTCAGAGGAAGTTGCCGCCCCTTCCCAGAAGGCATTGCAAACAGGAAATGATGCGATGGGCCACGGCCAGGGAGGAGGAAGTGAAAAATGAATACAGCAGATATACAGGAGGTGCTGAGAAAAAAAATTTAAAAAAAATATCCAATTCGTTTACAGTGCACAGTTTAGTGAGGGATGCTGAAGAGTTGTAAAAGTGGGTGGAACTCCACTTTAAAGGAACCTGCATTTTAAAGCGCACACTGCGAGTGC
The DNA here is from genome assembly GCF_042186555.1 of Aquarana catesbeiana. Lineage (NCBI taxonomy): Eukaryota > Metazoa > Chordata > Amphibia > Anura > Ranidae > Aquarana > Aquarana catesbeiana. Next base: position 4,281,297 of record NC_133333.1, on the reverse strand, counting down.
AGTGCTTCTAAAGATCACACTGGAACCTTCTGTGGTTGAGTGTGAATGGGACACATTCGTGGGGAAATCTTAGTTATTGACAAAATTTAAATGATTGCTCCTAAAATTCTTTATTTTTTTTTTTTTTTTTGTCCCTTTCTAGGCCAGCAAGAATCAATCATCTGGAGGAGAACAGACAGCCTAACAATGTGATCCGGCAGCCGCTGGGTCCGGATGGATCACAGGGTTTCAAACAGATCAGATAGACGTCATGGAGGACTTTGCCATAGTAAACTGCACTGGCCTGTCACACCAATGGACTCAAGCGGAGGGAATCGCCTCATCTACTTGCACTTTGATGCCCTTTTGCTCCGCCCACTGTGACCTTAAACCCCGTGCACTGTGACCCCCCCCCCTCCCGCCACCCCTGTAGCTCCGACCACTGTGATTGGCACACTGCCACAGGCTGCCCCGGGCCTTCTTGGAAGAAGGGGAAAGTTTTTGTGCGCGTGTGTACGATGGGCAGGGAGGGTGGTAAGGAATCCATGCCAAGTGCAGGAAAAGATAGGGGGGGGGCGCTTTGTGCCTGTAACTGCCACTTCTGTTGAAGTTTCCGCCAGCAATAATTACTGTTAGTTGTGTCTCCAGGGAGGGATGTGGGCTGCTAGTTCCCCCAACCCGCACCCTCTCCGTTCCTTCCTACATACACGCCATGTTCCACACATGAATTTTCTTAATGAGTCCACGTCTGCCTCCTCGCTGTGTCGGGGTCGTTTTTTTCATATGGGTTTTTTTTCTTTCTTCTCTTTTGGATGTAGTGTGCATGAGCTGATTTTTAACTGTTTAAAACAAGCCACATTTTTACTTTTAATAGAGGAAAAAAGCTAATTTATAGTATTGTAAACAGGAAACGATAACCATCTGTCAATTTTTTTTTTTTTTTTTTTCCCCTTTTGTTTAGATCAGCAATGACAGACGGTGATGGGTTTGGCTTCTGCATCTATATATAGGGCTTGCCCGAGCTGTACGCCCTCTAAGATTGTGTGGCGCGCTTGGCGAGTGCCGCCCTCGTATTGCAAGGGCAGAATTGCATGAGCTGCTGTCCGGCATGACTTAGGAGTTGGGGAGGATACCCCTCCCCCCGGCGGGTTTCAGTATTGTGAAATCCGCATTGTCTGAGATGGTTAGGAATAGTGTGCCTGGGCTGTCCCTGGTGACCAGAGGAATGTGGATGATGAGAGTGCAGCTTTAGAGATGTGTGGCGGTATTGTGGTTTGGGTTGGTCAGGTGATGCCTGAAAACGGTGGCATGATGCATACAGTAACTGGCAGAGGAGGGAGGGTTCGCTCCCAGGCACAATGCTGGGACGTGGGGTGTGGAGTATCGGGTTCACTAAGAACCCTCGTGGTGATGGTATATTGCGGGGGGTGGGCAGCTGCAGGCCTGGGAGGGGGGCAAGCTCATTTCCAGGGTCGTGCCCGCAGGCTGCTCCCGGTCCTACATTTTACTTTTTTTTTAGATCTCAGATCAAACTGCATTCAATAAAGTTGAAATGTATATTTTATTCAGTATTTTACATGCTTGTACTGTTTGCCGTGCATCCTTCTGCTTGGGATCTGACCTAGACGAAGCCTGTGTCCATTTTACTGATGAAATCTAAATACGTCTGTGTTCAAGCAGAGGTGTTATTTCCCGACACAGAGTGTAGTCACCTGCCGGAGCAAAGTAGATGATCACCTTTAACCGAGCAGAATTTTTTTTTTTTTTTTTTGCTATAAATCAAATTGAATCAGTGTATGTAATACAATGTGTACAAACCCTTTAAAATGAAGTCATCTGCAGGTGGAAGTCCCCTTCATGCCTAAGATGCCTTCTGTGGAAGAATTTCAGATAGTAATCAGATATATTATATTATACAGAGAGCTTTCCAGCACTATTCTGATATTGCATTGTTTACACCTGCTGGATCACTAGATGTAACTTATTACTCTTCAGACTAAAAGAGGCCCGAGGTCTCCGGTTGTCTGTGTGTTATTTCTTCTCACTTCCAGTCCTTGTGACCACTAAGGGGTATTGCTAGGTGCTAAAAATCCTACCCTACCTGGAGTCCAGTCTTGTATACCGTGTGTAGAATTCACTACAGAGATGGGGCCCCAATAGATAAACTATATGGCCAAATGTTTTAGGGATACCTGAGCATCTCCCCTAATATGAGCTGGTTGGACGTCCTGTTCAAAAACCATGGCCATTAATGCGGAGCTGCCCTCTTTATTGCCGTAACCTCCTCCACTCTTTGGGAAGGCTTTTGGAGGGTGTCTGTGGGAATTTGTGCCCATTGGTGAGGCTGGGTACTGATGTTGGATGAGCGAAGGCCTGGCTTTGTGAGTTGGACCTCACGTTGGGCATCAAAAAAGGCCTGGCTTTGCATGTTGGGCGCCAAAAAAAGGCCTGGCTTTGCATGTTGGGCCTCACATTGGGCGCCAAAAAAAGCCCTGGCTTTGTGTGTTGCGCCTCGTTTTGAGCACCAAAACAGACCTGGCTTACATTTTGGGTCTTGCGTTGGGTACTAAAAAAAAAAAAGACTTGACTTGCAATTCGCATTCCAATTCATCCCAAAGGCATTCAGTAGGGTTGAGGTCAGGGCTCTGTGCAGGACTCAAGTTCCTCCACACCAAAACCGGTCACCCCGTGTCTTTATGGAGCTGGCTTTGTACACTGGGTGGGCATAGTCGCGGGGGAACAGAAAAGGGTCTTCACCAAACTGTTACCACAAGGTTAGAGGAGCACAAGTGTCTACAATGTCTTTGTATGATAGTGTTACCAGGACCCTCCACTGGAGATGCCTGAACTGTCATTTTGGGGGGGTCTTTTTAGGTCACTTCAGGAAGCTGGGAGCTCTCTGTGGTCACGGGAACAGGAAGTGAGGGAAAATATCGGTTTTAACCCTTCCCAGATCTGAAATTATGATAAATGTTTTGGCTGGAGTTCAACTCTCTAAGAGGAAGAAATAAATTTGCTGTGTTTAAAACTTTTAGTAGTAAATATCTTTTAACCTTTTCTGCTTTTTACATATGTTTGATGTGTTTTTATTTCTATTGGATCAGCACTGATTTCCTTCATGCCTAGTATGACTCGGGTGTACTTGTGCAATGGCTGTCTTATTGGAAGAGACTGAATGCTTTTTGGAGGTTCTCTGTAGCTCTTACGAAGGGGTGATGTCTGTGTTCCACACTACAAAATGATCAGTTATATTGATTGTTTACCGTTCACAACTGTGAGATCCTGAATGACAGAAAAAAGGTTAAATTGGGTTTTTGAGGTGAATGTCGTCATCCACCCCTCCTCCACCTCAGTCAGTCAGAGTAAGCTTTCTTCATTCATGGAATACAAAGCTCCCTGTGAATGGCTGAGCAGCGCCCAGTTTTGTTCGAGGACTATGGATCGGGAATTCTCCATCCCTGTCCCATCAGGAAATTGAGGCTCAATACAGTTACATTGTAACCTAAGTTGCATTACTTTACCGAGGTAGTAAAGTCTTTCTACCCCCTGCTCACATTGGAGCGACTTGACGGGTCAAATCACATGACAAGTCGCATCCTATTGCCAGCAACAGCACTGTTCAAATCTGTGCGATGCTGACTTTGCGGTGCCGGATAGATTTGAAAAGGTAGTACATGCACTACTTTTGCTGCTTTCAGGTGCGACTTGAACAGACATCTCTGCATGAAGCTGCACAGATGTCAGCCAAGTCGCACTAACCCGCAGCTAGTGCACCCCCCCCCCCCCCCCCCTGTCCCCTGACCTATGAGAGCTGCCTTAACTGATACTACACCAGTCCCTCTGACTTTAGAAAGGGTTCCTGCACTACTTTGGTCTGACTTGAGTGCAATCTACTTTTTTATTATAATTTTTTTTTTTTTTTTTCTGAAACTGGAAGCACTGGTGTCAACTGTGCCATTGAAAACAATGTAACCTACTTTTTCTATGCATTTTGAATGCAGAAAAAAAACACTGGAACGCATGTGGTGTGAACGAACTAAAGAACACCAAAACAAAAAAAAAAAAAAGAAGTTATTGTTCTAGTATGCGTTGCATACTAGCACATTATTACCGCTTGCATTAAAACAAAGTCCTCCAGGGGTGCGCTGTCACCGCTGCCGGGGGTTCCATCTTCACTTCTGGGTTGGCGGGCTCTACCTGTATGAATGGCTGGGCTGTGAATTGCATATGGGAGTCAGATGCGGCACAGAGCTCTGAAGGCATGGGTATGCATTCTCTTCAGAGCTCCTAGGGGTCAGTTCACACCAGAGTTCCGTGCGCTTTTTTTTTTCTGCACAAAATGCATGTGCAGTGTTTTCCATGTATTCCAATGGCTCTAGTTCACACCATGCAGTCAGTTTCTGCACCGGAAACTGTCTGCATGGTGTGAACTAGAGCCATTGGAAAACACTATACATGCATTTTGTGCCGAGGAAAAAAAAAAAGCAAGCGCACGGAACTGCATCTGGTGTGAACTGACCTTAAACGGTGCAAGTTTTTAGGAACTATTCACTGTACCCATCGGTAAGCCGCCTATTATAGCAATGATGGTGAAAACACCTTTTACTGGTGCCAACATGGCAGTACACATGTGATAGAATGCTGCAATGCATTGGTGCCAGGAAGCGGGAAAATTACTGCAAGTATTTAATTTGGGGGGGGGGGGGGGACTTTTTTTTTCCTCAAACTCGGTGGAGAAAAAAAAGAGGAAATTTTAAAGCTGCTCTCCAGCTCTTAGAAATTAACTATTTACTTCCTTAAAGAAGGCCATAGAGGGATAGAATTTTTTTTTTTTAACAAGTCGTAGGGAAGTTTTTAATTTTGTTCAAAACAAACAAACAAACAAACATTTTCAGAACATTCAAATGTCCGTCGAAAGATTTTTGTTTGAAATTAATGGACTTTACCGAATTAAAACCGCAGACTGTTGGAAATTTTAGTTTTTGAGAATTTTTTTTTTTTTTTATCATCCATCCTGCTCCTTCGAATTTTCTTGACACTGGTACAATACTAATATTTTCACCCATTAATAATTATAGAAAAAAACTACAGTGGAACCTCAGATTACGAGTATAATCTGTTCCAGGAGAATGCTCGTAATCCAAAGTACTCGCATATCAAAGCGAGTTTTCCCATTAAAGTCAATGGAAACGAAAATAATTTGTTCCGCCTTTAAATTCAGTGGGATGCAATACCGCATGCGGCCAGAGGCGGGGGGGGGGGGGAGGGAGCACCGGAGAGCCTCGGAAACGGGCAAAAAGGCTTGAGGACACTTCGGCTGACCTCAGAAAGACTTCCTACCCGAGATTTGCCGAGGTCAGCCGTGCTGTCCTCGGGCCTTTCCGTGCATTTCCGAACGGCTGCAATCGGCGACATTCAGATCTGCTCGGCTCCGGCGCCCCCTCCACCTCAGGCCGAAAAAACGGTACTGCACACTGCTTTGGCCTGAATCGTGCTAGTTTTGCGAGGCAACACTTGCAAACAGAGTTTTGCAAAACGATCGTTAACTGCGTTACTCGCAATCCGAGGTTCCACTGAAATTTTCTTAGATCACCTTCTTAAGAATGTACATGCAAAATCTTTTTTATATATTTATTTATAACTATCTCACACCCCGCCCTACCATTGCCAGCTTCAGCCATGCAGAGGCTCTCAATGCTGTATAGACTGCCATTCACAGGGCGCTTTGTAATTTCTAAATGAATACAAAGGTTCCTCTGGCCGAGGTAGAGAGGCGAGCAGATGTCATGCTCTCTCCCTCTTCCAAACAGAGGAAGCTTTGTATTCATTCAGAAAATAAAAAGCGCACTGTGAATGGCTGAGCAGCAGTTGGCCTATGTTTGTTTATTTGGATTTTTTTTGTCCTGCGTGTGACATGGGAAGTTCTCATTCCATTGCCAGAACACACAACTCTGTGCCCCCACCCCAAAGCTCCTTGTCCCCATGTTGATGAGGACAAGGGCCTCTTCCTGATAACCCTGGCTGTTGGTTGTCGGGGGGGTTGGTGGGGGGCTTATCGGAATCTGGAAGCCCCCTTTACTCTGGGGGGGGCAGATCTCGGTTCCCCAGCCTATGTGAATTCACCTAAAACAAAAAAAACTTTTGTACTGTGCTTTTTATTTTTAAGTAATTTTATTAAACAGCTCCAGTGTCTCTTCTGACTTCTGTCTTCTCCGCTCTCCCTCCGGTTCTTCTGATGTTGACTTGACGCTTTCTCCCACTCCTAATGCTGGTTGCGTGGTGTGCCACTACTTATATTGGCAGGGGGGGGTCACAGGAGGCCCGTCTCCTTATGATGTCACCACCACAAGGGGTGGGGCCTCCAGGTGACATCATCTGGTGCCCCCCCGCCAATATAAGTAGGGGCACACGCACCCAGCAATAGAGTGGGAGAAAGCATTGAGTCAACATCGGAGGGAGAACTGGCAGAGGCAGAAGACAGTGGAGAGAGGGAGAAGAACCGGAGAGGGCTAGAAGACATCAGCGGAGAAGAGCTCGGAAGAGGAGATGGAGTTGTCTTAATTACTTTAAAAATATGTGTAATGTGTTTTATTTTTGACTTTTTATTTTATTTTTTTATTTTTTTTTTAGGTGAATGGGTATGGGGTATGATGTACCCCATAGTCATTCACATGGGGGGGGGGGGCTGGGATCTGTGGGCCCCCTTGTTAAAAAGGGCTTCCAGAGTCCAATAAGGCCCCCGCCCGCAGACCTCGACAACCAACGGCCATGGTTGTCGGGAAGAGGCCCTTGTCCTCATCAACATGGGGACAAGGTGCTGTGGGGTGGGGAGGAGGGCCCCAAAGCACCCACCCCCCCATCCTGAGGGCATGTGGCCTGGTATGGTTTGGGGGGGGGGGGGGGGTGCTTGTCCCCACCCCCTTTCCTGACCTGCCTGGCTGGATGCTTGGATAAGGGTCTGGTATGGATTTTGGGGGAACCTCCACGCCGTTTCTTGGTGTGGGGGGGCCCCTTAATCCATACCAAACGGCCTGGTAGGCTCTTGGAGGGGGAATCCATACCGGGTTTTTTTTTTTTTAAGTCTGGTGTGGTTTCCCCTAAAGATTCATACCAAACACGGCGCCTGGTATTGTCGGGGATCAAAGTAGTATCCTGTTCATTGAAGTAGGATTGATGTCGCAGAGCAAAGTAGTATGACTGTCATGTTGTTTCAGTGTGAACCCCGTTACTGAACAAGCTGACGTTAGACGCTGATCATCTACCATGTACAGCTGCACCGGGTTCTTTACTTTAGGTCTGGTGATTTTGCACAAAATAAATGTAAATGAGCTGCTGCATTACTTTTACAGGCGGTGGAAGGGGGTCCCATTCCCCTCCCGCCTTTACTAGGCTCTCCCGTGCAATGGGGGAGCTCGTGGGGATGTAACCGGCGGCACCCAGCTCTGGGCACACGGTGAGAGGAGCCGGTGATGTCAGAAACAGGAAGCAATAAGGATTATTTCCTTTCCTGTTTGAGTTCTCTGTTTACCTTCCTCAACGGCCAGTAAAGCAGTCGATCAGACTGATCTGTGTCCGATTGGCTTCATTGGAGGCCAGAGGAGATTTAAACGGCCTGTGGAGATTTTTTAGGCACCGTAATTTGGCATCGGCCCACGGGCAAATGCAGTTTTACCCACTTGCCGACCGACTCACGCCGATCTACATTGGCAAAGTGGCACAGGTGCGAAAAATGACGCACCCGTACGTCACTTCGTCATCGGCGGCTAGTGGGTGCGCGCACGCTGCCGGAGCGTGCCCGCGGACTTGGTGTCCGCCGGTGGCCCACGATCGTGGCACGGGGAGGCAGAACTATGTAAGCAAGGCATTTCCCTGTTCTGCCTAGCGACATGACAAGGGTCTACTGCTCCCAGTGATCAGGAGCCATGATTTCTGTCATGTTCTAGTGAGCCCATCCCCCCCACACACACACACACTTACTTAGGACAAGCTGAGGGAACACACTTAACCCCTTGATCGCCCCCTAGTGTTAACCCCTTCCCTGCCAGTGACATTTACACAGTAATCAGTGCATTTTTATAGCACTGATCGCTGTATAAATGTCACTGGTACCAAAATAGCGTCTGCCGCAATGTCGCAGTCACGATAAAACTTGCAGATCGCCGCCATTACTAATAAAAAAAAAAGATTATAATAAAAATGCCATAAATCTATCCCATATTTTGTAGACGCGATAACTTTTTTGAAAACCAATCAAAATGCACTTATTGTGTTTTTTTTTTTTTTTTTGTTTTTTTTTTTACCAAAAATATGTAGAAGAATACATATTGGTCTAAACTGAGGAGAAATTTGTTTTTTTTTTTTTTTATATTTTTTTGGGCGGATATTTATTGTAACAAATAGTAAAAAATATTGCTTTTTTTTTTTTCATAATTGTCGCAATTTTTTGTTCACAGTGCAAAAAGAAAAAAAACCCACAGAGGTGATCAAATACCACCAAAAAGAAAGCTCTATTTGTGGGGAAAAAAGAACGACAATTTTGTTTGGGTACAACGTTGCGCGCAATTGTCAGTTAAAGCGACGCAGTTCCTGTATCGCAAGAAAGGGCCTGGGGCTGAAGTGGTTAAAGCGTGACATGTTTTGTTATCTATTTACTCATCGAAACATCATCTTTTATAAATTACCAAAAAATTGGGTGTTGTGTTTTTTCTTTTGTGCATTAAAATGTAATAAAGTGTATTTTTTTTCCTCAAAAAATTGCATTTAAAAAAACACTGTGCAAAAATCGAGTGACCTAAAGATATGCAATGCCCTATTTTGTAAGGCCTCTGCTAAAAAAAAAAAAAAATATATATATATATATATATATATATATATATATATATATATATATATATATATATATATATATATATATATATAATACACAGAGAAAAGAATGTTAGAGACATCCCCAAAAAGACTTGCAGCTGTAAGTGTAGAGAAAGGGGGTTCTACAAAGTATTCTACTGTGATTGGAGCACAAACCAATCAGCAGGTGTCGGCTGATGGATGTCCGTCAGCACCCGCTGATCGGTGGGGAGACACAGGACAAAGCTCTGCCTATGTACACAATGCAGAGCTCTGTCCTGTCAGCGGAGGGATGTGATGGATTTTATTTCTGTGCAAAGCACTTCCCTTAGTAAAAGTAGCACACAGTACACCAAAACACTGGCTAGGCACACATTTAACCCTTTGATTGCCCCCGATGTTAACCCCTTCCCAGCCAGTGTCATTAGGACAGTGCTTTTTTTTTTTTTTTTTTTTTTTTTTTTTTTTTTTTTTTAGCACTGATCACTGTATTAGTGTCACTGGTCCCCACAAAGTGTCAGATTGACCACCGCAATATCACAGTCCCGCTACAAGTCACTGATCGCCGCCATTATCAGTATACAAGTAAATAAAAATTTCAGTATATATCCCATAGTTTGTAGAGGCTCTAACTTTCACACAAACCAAATAATATACATATATATATTTATATATATATATATATATATATATATATATATATATATATTTTTTTTTTTTTTTTTTACCAAAAATATGTAGCAGAATACATATTGGCAAAGAAATTTGATTTTTTTTTTTATTGGATATATTTTGTAGCAGAAAGTATAGTGTGTTATATGCAGTACAATGTGTGTAATGTAATGTATGGGTGGGGACAGTTAGGGTCGGTTCACACTAGGACGACTTGGGATCCGACTTGTAAGCCCTCAAGTCGCCCCAAGTCGCTTTACTGTGAGATTTGCATTACAGTGAATGAGAGCGTCTTAATTGACACTACTGAAGTCGCTCCGACTTCAGATCATACTACTTGTACTACTTGGACCCGACTTCTAGGCGACCTGTACCCATATCATTCAATGGAAGTCGCCTCCAAGTCGGATCTCCATCTATATTGAAGCGACTTTACAGTTAAAAAAACTAGTTTGCCCAGGCAAACCCCTCCCTCTCAGAGAGCTGATTATTCTGTGATTGGTCACAGCCAAAGTCGCCTGTCCTGGAGGCGACTTGAAGTCGCGCTGTAAATTGCTTAAAGTCGCGTTGAAGCCGCGTTGAGGTCGCCTTGCAAAGTCGCTGAAGTCGTGTTGCCCCTGTGTGAATCGAGCCTTAGGCCTCATGTACACGGCTTGGTAAACGAACATCCAGAGGCAGTTGGCTGCTTTTTTCAGCTGCCCCCGACCTCATCCAATGTTATCTTATGTGTACATGTACACGGGTTAGTTTAATGTAATTTTTAGTCAGTTGCGCCTATAGGCTTTTCTTTGAAGGCAAAAAAATTAGTTCAGACGCCAAAGTTTCAGACGCAAAACACTGCTAAATGCAGTACCGGTGTTTTGCCGCAATTTCGTTTATAAGCGTTTTTACAGGTGCCTTATTTTTTAACATTACAAAACTTAAAAATGATAGCAAATGATGAAAAAACACTAAACAAATATTTTAAAAACTTGTAATTGCTTGCTATGCTTCATAGACCATTTATTTACCCCTAATGAGGATGATCCAATCCAATACACCACTAGCATTGCTGTTAGCCAAAGTAGAATTGGAATTTGACCTAATATGTTGTTAGATTTCAACCAGATGACCCCACCATTGAGCTTCACCCCCGACTTGAGCAAACATAGTTGCATGAAATTTGAGGTTAGGGTTAGATTTAGTGTTTCCTATTAAGGTTAGGGGGTTATGATTAGGGTTTTCCCATTGAACAACAAGTTTATTGTTATGGTAAGGGTCATAGTTTCTCATTAAGGTTAGGGTTTCTGGTTAGGGTTTCCCATTAGGGGGTTATGGTTAGGGTTTTCCCCTTGAAGAACAAGTTTAGGGTTATGGTAAGTGTTATGGTTTCCCATTAGGGTTATGGTTTTCCCCTTGAAGAACAAGTTAGGGTTTCCTATTAGGGTTAGGGTTTTCCTCTTGATGAACATGTTAGGGTTTCCCGTTAGGGTTTTCCCCTTGAAGAACAAGTTAAGGTTAGGGTTTCCATTCAGGGTTAGGGGTTAGGTTTAGCGTTTCCCATTAGGGTTAGGGTTTTCCCCTTGAAGAACAAGTTAGGGTTTCCAGTTAGGGTTAGAGTTTCCCGTTAGGGTTTTCCCCTTGAAGAACAAGTTAGGGTTAGGGTTTCCCATTAGGGTTAGGGGGTTATAGTTAGGGTTTTCCCCTGGAAGAACGGGTTAGGGTTTTCGGTTAGGGTTTCCCGTTAGGGTTAGGGGGTTATGGTTAGGGTTTTCCCCTTGAAGAACAAGTTTAGGGTTATGGTAAGTGTTAGGGTTTCCCATTAGGGTTAGGGGGTTATGGTTAGGGTTTTCCCCTTGAAGAACAAGTTAGGGTTATGGTTTCCCATTAGGGTTAGGGTTTCTGGTTAGGGTTTCCCATTAGGGTTAGGGGGTTATGGTTAGGGTTTTCCCCTTGAAGAACAAGTTTAGGGTTATGGTAAGTGTTATGGTTTCCCATTAGGGTTTTCCCCTTGAAGAACAAGTTTAGGGTTATGGTAAGTGTTATGGTTTCCCGTTAGGGTTAGGGTTTCCTATTAGGGTTAGGGGGTTATGGTTAGGGTTTTCCCCTTGAAGAACAAGTTAGGGTTTCCCATTAGGGTTAGGGTTTTCCCTTTGAAGAACATGTTAGGGTTAGGGTTTCCGGTTAGGGTTTCCCATTAGGGTTAGGGTTTTCCCCTTGAAGAAGTTAGGGTTTCCATTCAGGGTTAGGGGTTAGGGTTAGGTTTAGAGTTTCCCATTAGGGTTAGGGTTTTCCCATTGAAGATCAAGTTAGGGTTTCCAGTTAGGGTTAGTTTCCTGTTAGGGTTAGGGTTTTCCCCTTGAAGAACAAGTTAGGGTTTCTGGTTAGGGTTTCCCATTAGGGTTAGAGGGTTATAGTTAGGCTTTTCCCCTTGAAGTACGGGTTAGGGTTTCCCATTAGAGTTAGGGGGTTATGGTTAGGGTTTTCCCCTTAAAGAACAACTTAGGGTTTCCCATTGGGGTTAGGGTTCTCCCCTTAAATAACAGGTTAGGGTTTCCCATTAGGGTTAGGGTTCTCCCCTTGAAGAACAGGTTAGGGTTAGGGTTTCCGGTTAGGGTTTCCCTTTAGGGTTAGGGAATTATAGTTAGGGTTTCCCATTAGGGTTAGGGGTTATAGTTAGGGTTTTCCCCTTGAAGAACAAGTTAGGGTTACTGTTTCCGTTCAGGGTTAGGGTTAGAGTTTCCCATTAGGGTTAGGGTTTTCCCCTTGAAGAACAAGTTAGGGTTTATGGTTAGGGTTTCCCATTAGGGTTAGGGGGTTATAGTTAGGGTTTTCCCCTTGAAGAACAAGTTTAGGGTTATGGTAAGTGTTAGGGTTTCCCATTAGGGTTAGGGGGTTATGGTTAGGGTTTTCCCCTTGAAGAACAAGTTTAGGGTTATGGTTTCCCGCTAAGGTTTTCCATTAGGGTTAGGGGGTTATGGTTAGGGTTTTCCCCTTGAAGAACAAGTTAGGGTTTCCCATTAGGGTTAGGGTTTTCCCCTTGAAGAACATGTTAGGGTTTCCCGTTAGGGTTTACCCCTTGAAGAACAAGTTAGGGTTAGGGTTTCCATTCAGGGTTAGGTTTAGAGTTTCCCATTAGAGTTAGGGTTTTCCCCTTGAATAACAAGTTAGGGTTTCCAGTTAGGGTTTTCCCCTTGAAGAACAAGTTAGGGTTAGGGTTTCCCATTAGGGTTAGGGGGTTATAGTTAGGGTTTTCCCCTTGAAGAACGGGTTAGGGTTTTCGGTTAGGGTTTCCCATTAGGGTTAGGGGGTTATGGTTAGGGTTTTCCCCTTGAAGAACAAGTTTAGGGTTATGGTAAGTGTTAGGGTTTCCCATTAGGGTTAGGGGGTTAGGGTTCTCCCCTTGAAGAACATGTTAGGGTTAGGGTTTCTGGTTAGGGTTAAGGTTTCCCATTAGGGTTAGGGTTTTCCCCTTGAAGAACAAGTTAGGGTTTCCCATTAGGGTTAGGGGTTATAGTTAGGGTTTTCCCCTTGAATAACAAGTTAGGGTTTCCCATTAGGGTTAGGGTTTTCCCCTTGAAGAACAAGTTAGGGTTAGGGGGTTATGGTTAGGGTTTTCCCCTTGAAGAACAAGTTTAGGGTTATGGTTTCCCGCTAAGGTTTTCCATTAGGGTTAGGGGGTTATGGTTAGGGTTTTCCCCTTGAAGAACAAGTTAGGGTTTCCCATTAGGGTTAGGGTTTTCCCCTTGAAGAACATGTTAGGGTTTCCCATTAGGGTTTACCCCTTGAAGAACAAGTTAGGGTTAGGGTTTCCATTCAGGGTTAGGTTTAGAGTTTCCCATTAGAGTTAGGGTTTTCCCCTTGAATAACAAGTTAGGGTTTCCAGTTAGGGTTTTCCCCTTGAAGAACAAGTTAGGGTTAGGGTTTCCCATTAGGGTTAGGGGGTTATAGTTAGGGTTTTCCCCTTGAAGAACGGGTTAGGGTTTTCGGTTAGGGTTTCCCATTAGGGTTAGGGGGTTATGGTTAGGGTTTTCCCCTTGAAGAACAAGTTTAGGGTTATGGTAAGTGTTAGGGTTTCCCATTAGGGTTAGGGGGTTAGGGTTCTCCCCTTGAAGAACATGTTAGGGTTTCTGGTTAGGGTTAAGGTTTCCCATTAGGGTTAGGGTTTTCCCCTTGAAGAACAAGTTAGGGTTTCCCATTAGGGTTAGGGGTTATAGTTAGGGTTTTCCCCTTGAATAACAAGTTAGGGTTTCCCATTAGGGTTAGGGTTTTCCCCTTGAAGAACAAGTTAGGGTTAGGGGGTTATGGTTAGGGTTTTCCCCTTGAAGAACCAGTTAGGGTTTCCTATTAGGGTTAGGGTTTTCCCCTTGAAGAACATGTTAGAGTTTCCGGTTAGGGTTTCCCGTTAGGGTTTACCCCTTGAAGAACAAGTTAGGGTTAGGGTTTCCATTCAGGGTTTGGGGTTAGGTTTAGAGTTTCTCATTAGGGTTAGGGTTTTCCCCTTGAAGAACAAGTTAGGGTTTCCAGTTAGAGTTAGGGTTTTCCCCTTGAAGAACAAGTTAGTGTTAGGGTTTCCCATTATGGTTAGGGTTTTCCCCTTGAAGAACAGGTTAGGGTTTTCGGTTAGGGTTTCCCATTAGGGTTAGGGGGTTATGGTTAGGGTTTTCCCCTTGAAGAACAAGTTTAGGGTTATGGTAAGTGTTAGGGTTTCCCATTAGGGTTAGAGGGTTATGGTTAGGGTTTTCCCCTTGAAGAACAAGTTAGGGTTATGGTTTCCCATGAGGCTTAGGGTTTCTGGTTAGAGCCCTTTCACACTGGGGCAGTTTGCAGGCGTTATTGCGCTAAAATTAGCGCCTGCAAACCGACCTAAAACTTTCACACTGGAGCGATGCGCTGGCAGGACGGTAAAATAAGTCCTGCTAGCAGCATCTTCGGAGCGGTGAAGGAGCGGAGTGTATACCGCTCCTTCACCGCTCCTGCCCATTGAAATCAATGGGATGGCGCAGCTATACCGCCGGCAAAGCGCCTCTGCAGAGGCGCTTTGCGGTGGTATTTAACCCTTTCTCGGCCGCTAGCGGGGGTAAAACTGCCCCGCCAGCGGCCAAATACCGACGGTAAAACGCCGCTAATAATAGCGGCGTTTTACCGCCGATGCCGCCCCCGCCCCAGTGTGAAAGGGCTCTTAGGGTTAGGGTTTCCCGTTAGGGGGTTAGGGTTCTCCCCTTGAAGAACATGTTAGGGTTAGGGTTTCCCATTAGGGTTTTCCCCTTGAAGAACAAGTTAGGGTTAGGGTTTCCGTTCAGGGTTAGGGTTAGAGTTTCCTATTAGGGTTAGGGGGTTAGTTTTAGGGTTTTGCCCTTGAAGAACAAGTTCGGGTTAGGGTTTCCCATTAGGGTTAGGGGGTTAAAGTTAGGGTTTTCCCCTTGAACAGGTTAGGGTTTCTGATTAGGGTTAGGGGGTTATGGTTAAGGTTTTCCCCTTGAAGAACAAGTTAGGGTTTCCCATTAGGGTTAGGGAATTATAGTTATTCTTTTTCCCCTTGAAGAACAAGTTAGGGTTAAGTGCAAATTGAAAAAAGAGGGACTTGAGGCCTTCAATGAGGCCACGGGACTTTAAGGGTGCTCAATAGACAAGATGAAATATAGCAAGAATAAAAAAATATATACTTTATTGAAAAATCTTATTATTAAAAAAATCTTTTTTTAAAACGACAGCCATGAAACAGCAAAACTGATATGTTTCCAAGACAAATCTATACAGATGTGATACAGAGCTTAATACCACTTTCTCGACATGTTTCGCTTTCTAAAGCTTCTTCAGGAGATATAGTGTGGCATCTGATCAACTATAAAATGAGAAATGAATAAACAATAAATGCTCATGTCCGAGGATATACATAATAACCACATTGATTACATTCAATATGTATAATCTCAAATTACTATACATCAGTACATTTTTGTGTAAGCAATTGCAGGGTATAGATATCACAGCATGATGTATCAACAAAATTGCAAAAAAAGATGCAAAGGAGATAACAATACATTTGAAAAGTAAATGATTTGAAAAATAATAATAGCGGGCATACATAGTTGATATAAAAAAAAACACCCCCATTCCACCTTACCAGTGTTGTAGAGACTGAAAATGTCTGTAAAGGTAACTTGGAAGATCAAGTTTATGCCCAGTGCGTTATGCCCTCCAAAATTGGTCTCCTTGGAAAGTATGCAGAGAGGGACAAAAAGTAAAATTCCTATATGTAGAGTGGATGGAACTCACTGTAA
Organism: Aquarana catesbeiana; assembly: GCF_042186555.1. Taxonomy (NCBI): domain Eukaryota; kingdom Metazoa; phylum Chordata; class Amphibia; order Anura; family Ranidae; genus Aquarana; species Aquarana catesbeiana. The sequence goes on along the minus strand of NC_133333.1, from coordinate 4,265,536 downwards.
GAATCAAAAGATGAAAAATAAAAAAATAAAATAAAATCAACCAATAAGATCAAGGGGTAAGTATTGCAAAAAATTCTTATGGATAAACCGCCAGGGGCAGTAAAGGTTAGAAATACCTTGTGAGGTAAATGGAATCAATAGGGTTTTAAAGTCACATCCAAAGGATGGTTGAAGACAAAATTGCCTCTAAGGTGGAGGGTTCCTTGAAAGGAGATGGGGAGTAAGCGCTGCTCTGCAAGGTGTTAGGCTGGCCCACAAAATGGATCCCGTAGGTCAGACAGCATGAGCAGATGCTATGCTTCCCATGAATAGGAACCTATGAATTAAGAAAAAACAGCAGCAATGAGAAAATGAAAAGTAATGAAATGAATTAAATTAAAGATCCAATGGTAGGTCTATGGCATCCGCCTGAGGTAAAGAACTTACTTGTAAAGGTAGCAGAAGAGGACACAGGGGTGTTCCGCCAGGAGGACCACAGCGTTACCCGCCTCACATTCAGAAAGGAATGCCAGAAGGTAGCGGGGTAATCCTCGCTTTATACCCCCTCCGGCGTGATGGCGTCTGACTCTCCGTCACGCCGCGGACCAAAAACGAAGACCGCGCATGCGCACGTATCAGGGCTCACAGAATGACAGGGACGCTCATGACACAAAAACGTTCATTGAGCGGCGGCCATTTTGGAAAATCTGGTGCCCAAACCTGGACACAAAAAGGAAACCCTTGGAGATACAAGGGGGTGGATCAAACCTCCCAATCTTCGAGGAGCAAAGGGATGTAAAATAGTGAAACCCGGGTGCAGGGGCCACGGGCAGTCCCCATGAGGAGGACACAGAGCTGTCGGAATATTGATTAGAGACCAACAGCAAAGTGTCCCGGGTGTCCGTACATACCTAAAAAAGGTGGAGGAAAGGCTGGAAGAGCAAAAGGCACAATAGGCAAGTTAAATGACTTAATGGATATAAAAAAATATATAATAGTAAATATAATTGTGAAAAATAGCAATAATCATGCCTAATTAATAAATAAGGTGGATGGTGGATGAAATAATATAATAAAAAATGAAGAATGAATAAAAAAAAAAATAAATATTTAAAGAAAAGGCTTAAAACTTAACACATCATTTAAACCAGGGTATTTGAGGGCATTTAAAGCAAAAATCCACCTAGTTTCTCATTGCAGCAAGACCCTGTCATAGTCTTCCCCTATTTCGTTAGGGGGGGGCGTATGGTTATGGTGTGGTTATTATGTATATCCTCGGACATGAGCATTTATTGTTTATTCATTTCTCATTTTATAGTTGATCAGATGCCACGCTATATCTCCTGAAGAAGCTTTAGAAAGCGAAACATGTCGAGAAAGTGGTATTAAGCTCTGTATCCAATCTGTATAGATTTGTCTTGGAAACATATCAGTTTTGCTGTTTCATGTTTGTCTTTTAAAAAAAAAAAAATTTTAATAATAAGATTTTTCAATAAAGTATATATATTTTTTTATTCTTGCTACATTTCATCTTGTCTATTGAGCACCCTTAAAGTGTTCCTGTTTGATTCCTCCCCTCTATCCTTATGATAAGTTAGGGTTAAGGTTTATGGTAAGGGTTTCCCATTAGGGTTAGGGGGTTATAGTTAGGTTTAGGGTTTTCCCCTTGAAGAACAAGTTAGGGTTAGGGTTTCCGTTCAGGGTTAGGGTTAGAGTTTCCCATTAGGGTTAGGGTTTTCCCCTTGAAGAACAAGTTAGGGTTTCTGGTTAGGGTTTCCCATTAGGGTTAGGGGGTTATAGTTAGGTTTAGGGTTTTCCCCTTGAAGAACAAGTTAGGGTTAGGGTTTCCGTTCAGGGTTAGGGTTAGAGTTTTCCATTAGGGTTAGGGTTTTCCCCTTGAAGAACAAGTTAGGGTTTCTGGTTAGGGTTTCCCATTAGGGTTAGGGGATTATGGTTAGGGTTTTCCCCTTGAAGAACAAGTTAGGGTTAGGGTTTCCGTTCAGGGTTAGGGTTAGAGTAACTCATTAGGGTTAGGGTTTTCCCCTTGAAGGACAAGTTAGGGTTAGGGTTTCCCATTAGGGTTTTCCCCTTGAAGAACAAGTTAGGGTTAGGGTTTTTGGTTAGGGTTTCCCATTAGGGTTAGGGGGTTATAGTTAACCCCTTGAAGAACGGGTTAGGGTTTCCCATTGGGGTTAGGGGGTTATGGTTAGGGTTTTCCCCTTGAAGAAGTTTAGGGTTATGGTAAGTGTTATGGTTTCCTGTTAGGGTTTTCCATTAGGGTTAGGGGGTTAGGGTTCTCCCCTTGAAGAACATGTTAGGGTTAGGGTTTCCGGTTAGGTTTTCCCATTATGGTTAGGGTATTCCCCTTGAAGAACAAGTTAGGGTTTCCCTTCAGGGTTAGGGTTAGAGTTTCCCATTAGGGTTAGGGGGTTATAGTTAGGGTTTTCGGTCAGGGTTAGGGTTTCCCATTAGGGTTAGGGGGTTTTGGTTATGGTTAGGGTTTTCCACTTGAAGAACAAGTTAGGGTTAGGGTTTCTGGTTAGGGTTTCCCATTAGGGTTAGCGAATTATAGTTAGGGTTTTCTCCTTGAAGAACAAGTTATGGTTTTTGGTTAGGGTTTCCCATTAGGGTTAGGGGGTTATAGTTAGGGTTTTCCCCTTGAAGAACAAGTTAGGGTTTCCAGTTAGGGTTAATTAAAAATATTTAAAAAATTGCAATTAAAATTTGCATAAAACAACAAAATAAATTAATTAAAAAAATGAAATGACATATACAGCTTATAAAAAAAATAAACAAAAAAATATACTAATCAATTGCAATTAAAAAAATGAAGTATATTAAAACATTTGCATGTTTTCCTCCCATGTGCTCATTATGGGATCCATAGTAAAAGCACGGAAATTGAGGTAGATACAAGTACACTGCGGCTCTCTCAGCTGCTGCTCCTCATTCTGGTCTCACAGAATGGCTGAAATAGTTAAATCATTCTGTTTTTGGGGCTTTGGGAGGGGCCTATGATGTTATCTTAAATAAACGCTCCTAGACGCAAAACACGGCATGCAAACGCGGAGTTTGCCTCAGCGTCCCGTGTACATTAAGCCTAACAAGAAGGGCAATTATTGATGAAGGAAGGCAGAAGATAGTCTATGAAGCCTTATAAAGTGAAAGTGCAATTCACCCCATGAGCAAACCGAGCCAATCATAACTGTCAGTGACCTTTGGGGGGGCGCTGTGTTGGAGGAGGGTGCGCTTCCAAGGCTGGCCACTAGAGGAGCTGCACTCCGCTAATCTGTTAGAGCGCCCTCCACCTGACTGCAATTTAAGAGATCAAAAGCTGAGTGCACCTCCCAGGCCGACCACTGGGGGCGCTGTAGGATTGCGCCTTCCTGACATTACATTGCCCGGAGATAGAGACGCTCTATCCTCACCCGATCGCAGAGAGGCGGAAGTGCTGCTGGGTGGAGGAAGATGGCGGACGCTGATTACGAGTCGGTTCTGTGTGTGAAGCCGGAAGTGCACGTCTACCGGATACCGCCCCGGGCCTCCAACCGGGGATACCGGTGAGTGAGAGAGGCTCCGGTGGGGTGACGGCGGGCGGTGTGTGCGGAGCTCTCATCCTTCTCTCTCTGTCCTACAGGGCGGCGGAATGGCAGCTCGACCAACCGGCCTGGAGTGGGCGCCTCCGGGTCACCGCCCGGGGGAAGGCGGCCTTCATCAAGCTGGAGGACCGGACCACCGGTATATACACCCCTCCTATTCTCTGTATACCCCACACACCTACCTACCTCCCCTCCCCCACACACCTACCCGCTCTGTATACCCCTCCCCTATATATATATATATATATATATATATTCTCTGTATACCCCTCCTCCCCCATATATATCATCTGTATACAGAGAGGACTAGACCACCGCTATGTACACCCCTCCCCCATACACCTACCTACCTGCTTTGTATATACCCCTCCCCTATATATATATATACTCTGTATTCCCCCAATATATATCATCTGTATACAGAGAGAACCGGAACATCGGTATGTACACCCCTCCCCCACACACCTACCCACTCTGTATACTCCTCCCCTATATATATTCTCTGTATACTCCTCCCCTATATATATTCTCTGTATACTCCTCCCCTATATATATTCTCTGTATACTCCTCCCCTATATATATTCTCTGTATACTCCTCCCCTATATATATTCTCTGTATACCCCTCCCCTATATATATATATATTCTCTGTATACCCCTCCCCTATATATATTCTCTGTATACTCCTCCCCTATATATATTCTCTGTATACTCCTCCCCTATATATATTCTCTGTATACCCCTCCCCTATATATATATATTCTCTGTATACTCCTCCCCTATATATATTCTCTGTATACTCCTCCCCTATATATATTCTCTGTATACTCCTCCCCTATATATATTCTCTGTATACTCCTCCCCTATATATATTCTCTGTATACCCCTCCCCTATATATATATATTCTCTGTATATCCCTCCCCCATCCATATATATCATCTATATACAGATAAATAAATCATGTGTTGTTCTATCCCTTTAATGATCTGCTGAACCTGCAGCAAAAAACCTTAAAAAACAAAATTATTAACTAAAGTGATGGGCCTATAAAATCAATCCGAAGAATAAAATATATATATATATATATATATATGTGACTTTTGACATCATAGAGCTCATACCTTCATATATCTTGAATATACATTTCATAAAATATAAATATTGATATAAAAGTGATCCATAAAGTGCTCAGGTGCAGAGAGGTCTCTGATACTCGGCCCCCCCAGGGTCAGTTTTCAGCGTCCTTAATACAGAGATAATAAAGGTGACTTGATAGGTGAATATGGGGATCTGCAGCAGTGATTACACTCCCCCCCCCCCCCCCCCCCCCAGGTAATGGCCGCTCACCTCGGAGCGTCTGACCTCGCTATTAAGTTTGGTCAGTACGCGCTTTTCAATCGTCAAAACGGATTCCAGGTCAGGTTGCGCGGTGGAAATCCTGCTCAAAGATGTCGCCTTCTCATATATAAATATCAAAAAGAGACTTCCATAGTGTGATAATGTTTTATAAGATTTTATTTACTACAAACAAAGCCCTATTATAGGGCACTCACACGGGTCTGGTACGTTGGTGCACCGCTCTATAACATGCCTTAATACCGCCAAGCCGTGGATGAGATCGTGCGCTCCTACTCCATAAAACAGACCATCTGCATCCTGCGCCGTCCAGTCCCCTCCCCTACGCGTGTCGATACAAGGGACATATTGTATCTTCATCAGGGGGATCAGCTATATACACATTGGACTTGACCCACCAGTATGTATATATGCCCCTCCCCCACTCATATATCCTCTGTATATCCCACCCATATACAGTCATGGCCAAAATTGTTGGCACCCCAGAAATTTTTCCAGAAAATAAAGTATTTCTCACAGAAAAGTATTGCAGTAACACATGTTTATTCCCTTTGTGTGTATTGAAACAAAAAAGGGAGGAAAAAAAGCAAATTGGACATAATGTCACACAAAACTCCAAAAATGGGCTGGTCAAAATTCTTGGCACCCTTTCAAAATTGTGGATAAATAAGATTGTTTCAAGCATGTGAGACTCCTTTAAACTCACCTGGGGCAAGTAACAGGTGTGGGCAGTATAAAAATCATACCTGAAAGCGGAGAAAGGAGAGAAGTTCACTTAAGCAGGCCATACATACATGGTCGAATTTTCGAACGTATTTTCTTTTCAAAACCAGAAAGTTCGTTTTTTTTTGTGATCCGATGGCGCCACCATTGATTTTCAAAATTCGGCCGACCAAGCCTTCAATTTCATCTCATGTTGCTACAGAAAAGAATTTTCGTGGGCGGGAATCTTCTTTTTTCTCTCCGTAATTTTTATTTTCTTATTACATTTCTCACACGATTCTCCCATCATTGATTAGAAAATCGTTAGTTTTTTTCAAAAAATTTCCAACATGTCCGATTCCTCGAAAATTGATTGCCGCACGAAAATCGGCCGTTGTTGCAGCCCCACTAATGGTGCGAAATTCGTACGAAAATTCTTTAATACGATTTTCGAAAGAAAATTCTTTCAAAACTCTGAACGGTGTATGGGCCGGCATTAGTCTTTGCATTGTGTGTCTTGTGTGCGCCACACTAAGCATGGACAACAGGAAGAGGAGAAGAGAACTGTCTGAGGACTTGAGAACCAAAATTGTGGAGAAATATCAACAATCTCAAGGTTACAAGTCCATCTCCAGAGATCTAGATTCGCCTTTGTCCACAGTGCGCAATGTTATCAAGAAGTTTGCAACCCCTGGGCACTGTAGCTAATCTCTCTGGGCGTGGACGGAAGAGAAACATTGATGAAAGGTTGCAACGCAGGATAGTCCGGATGGTGGATAAGCAGCCCCTAAACAAGTTCCAAAGACATTCAAGCTGTCCTGCAGGCTCAGGGAGCGTCTGTGTCAGCGCAAACTATCCATAGACATTTAAATGAAATGAAACCCTATGGGAGGAGACCCAGGAGGACCCCACTGCTGACACAGAGACATAAAAAAGCAAGACTACAGTTTGCCTAAATGTACTTGAGTAAGCCAAAATCCTTCTGGGAAAACATCTTGTGGACAGGTGAGACCAAGACAGAGCTTTTTGGTAAAGCGCATCATTCTACTGTTTACCGAAAACAGAATGAGGCCTACAAAGAAAAGAACTCAGTACCTACAGTGAAATATGGTGGAGGTTCAATGATGTTTTTGGGGTTGTTTTGCTGCCTTTGGCACTGGGTGCCTTGAATGTGTGCCAGGCATCATGAAATCTGAGGATTACCAAAGGATTTTGCGTTTGCGTCCGAGATATTTGGGTCTTCCAGCAGGACAATGACCCCCCAAACATACGTCAAAAAGCACCCAGAAATGGAAGGCAACAAAGTGCTGGAGAGTTCTAAAGTGGCCTCCAATGGGTCCAGATCTAAATCCCATTGAACACCTGTGCAGAGATCTTAAAAATGCTTTTGGGAAAAGGCGCCCTTCCATTAAGAGAGACCAGTTTGCAAAGGAAGAGCGGTCCAAAATTCCGGGTGAGAGGTGTAAGAAGCTTATTTATATATATATATATATATATATATATATATATATATATATAGATATCTCTATATCTATCTCTCTCCGTCCTGTATATCCCCTATATACACCTTTTATACACCTCTTGTTGATCTGAGAAGTATCTGATTGGCTGTCACAGGCGGTGAAATAAACAAGGCTTGCGGTCAGTCTTGTGATTTTGGTGAATTACGATGGAATTGCTGATTCAGGATCTGTAGAGAGTGATGAGGAAGTGAGAGGTCGGGGAGTTCTCCGCTCCCAGGACAAGTTCGGTGTTGCCCCTCCCCCACTGCATACCCCCCATTTCCTTCCTGCACGTCCTCTCTGTACACAGCAAGTAGAACAGCCACCATCATCTTCCTCTACACAGACTGGATGATAATCCGCCATGACAGGAGGACCTGGAAAGGGCTGATCGCTGCATCACTCATCTGTCACCCCAAATCCAGGGAGAGCTCAGTGTGATGTGCTGATAGGGGCACAAAGCACCCTGAGGACCGGCCACTGAGGATCAGTAAACTGTACGGGAATCACCAGGGTGGATTTGATTTAAATCACCAGTAAAAAAAGCTTTATTTAAATCAACTCGATTTAAATCATAATTTTTAAAGAGCAACTGTCATCTCTGTCCCCCAGCCGCTCCTCCTCTTTCCCCCTGTTGGCTCCTCCTCTTTCCCCCTGTTGGCTCCCCCTCTGACCCGCTGTTGGCTCCCCCTCTGACCCGCTGTTGTCTCCTCCTCTTCCGACCCGCTGTTGTCTCCTCCTCTTCCGACCCGCTGTTGTCTCCTCCTCTTCCGACCCGCTGCTGGCTCCTCTTCCGACCTGCTGTTGGCTCAGACAGTCCCATTAACTTTAATGGGACGGCTGGTGATGCGGCAGTGACGCAACAAGTTTAGGGATGCGGTGGCAGCAGGTGATTGGATGCCCGCTAACAGGTGCTGCCGTGATGGATCTGAAATGACAGGTGCTCTTTAAATGGAAGGACTCATTCTTGCTGGCAGTTAGAATCTTTAATATTTGCAAACAAAATGAAGGTTTTCCTATTTAGAATAATAAGCTGTCAGGTTAGTAAAACAGCGATATCAGAACCGATTCAATCATACAGTTTGTAGTGTACATAGATTTGCAAAACAATGGGATAAAGGAATATTCCTGAACTTTTTTTTATCTCAGGGTTACTGTGACATTGTGTGAATGCATCAATGCAGTGCATGTTATCTCAGCTTAGATTCATTGAATGAGTTTACCAAAAATGTAAATATTGCAGAATATACAGCCTCATTCTCCATAACTAAGCTCCATTTCATGCTGAATAAACTAAGTTGTTATTGATATCTTAAAAAGAAAACTATCTTTAGATAGATTTTACTCCAAAAGCATTTTTATTCAAATAAATTTGAAAAAAAAAAAAAAAATCAGATTTAAATCCACCCCTGGGCAGCACACCCACCAACCGGGCTGATCCGTTACCATTGAACCTCCACATATGCATTTGTTTTCAGCACCATTTTGTACAGCATGTTCAGACTTGCTTTAATGCATCTCCACACACAGCGTTACATCAAGTGTAATAAAAGTTTAAAGAAGAACTAAAGATATAACTTTTCTTTTGGATAAAGTTAGGGAGGGCCATAACCCCTGTCAGCTTTTCTTTTTTTTTTTTTTTTTTTGCCCCTCCCCCTTCACTTCCTGTCCCATAGCCAAAACAAGAAGTGAGGGGAAATCCCTCCAAAGTGAGGGAATCCCTGGTTGTCACCAGAGCTAGTGTCCCCATTGGAAGATTTTTCCTCCTAATCCTGTTCTGGACAAAATTTAGATCATTTTTTTTTTTTTATTGGTTTCCCCTTTTATTCTCAGTGATAACAGGAAACACAGAGGGTGAATCTCCCAAACGGGGGCTCTGATCCCTCCCCCACTTCATCCAAAACTAAAAGGAAATGCTGAGCCGGTCCCCCCCGATGCGTTTTAACTACGCAGCATGTGTGCAGAGCAGCGCGCCGGTGTAATGGGGCCCCGTGATGTGTGCCGGCTCCTGTGTGGAGGGGCCCTTCTGAATGATCATAGAGGTGTCTTGGTGTAAGCGGTCTCCCCTCTCCTCTCCCCTCTTCTCTCTCCCCGGTAGGTGAATTGTTCGCTCAGTCCTCGGTGGATCAGTTTCCCGGCATCGCGGTGGAAAGCGTCACAGACTCCAGCCGATATTTTGTTATCTGCATCGAGGACGGGAACGGTGAGTGTCTCCTCCTCCCCCTCTTGTGTGTTGTGTATTTAGAGACTCTTTGTAGCCACATCTGACCCCCTTCTGTATTAGGGAGACGGGCGTTTATCGGGGTGGGGTTTGCAGACCGAGGAGACGCGTTCGACTTCAACGTCGCCTTACAGGATCACTTCAAGTAAGTTCCCACAATGCTTCTCACTCTCTCTTCCCTTTTGCATGTAGCGCTCCTCTATGCTGAGCACTCATTGGTTGAATTTAGGGTTGCACTGATAAGATCTCTATGGTGATACGGAGAATCTTCGTTAAAATACTTAGAAACCGACGCCTTTGCAGTGCGATTTGAGCCCATACAAAATGAATGGGTTTAACCACTTAAGGGGGTTGTAAAGCTAAAACAATTCTTTGGCAATATCTGATCTATATGCTATATCGATCATGAATCTAGCTGTTATTTCTGCCGAAACGTTTTTATTTACCTGTTAGATAAATAGGCTTTATCAGCACTTCCTCCTTTCCTCTCCGTGTGTTCTCAACTTCCGGGTTTTCGAGCGCGCTCCCTGCAGCAACGTAGGAACTGCAATTCCCTCGATGCTTAGCGGGCATCGCGCATGCGCAGTGCCGCTTTTTCACTGTGTGACGACGAACCTGAGCCACACTTCAGCAAAAAGGGGGCAGAGTAAAGGCGGGGCTGTGCTGAGATGGCCATTCAGATTACAATAGCAAGGCACGGGAGGCGGAGCTGCAGCGTCTTAGACACGCCCGCGGCTCACCCTGCCTCCCGTGCCTGTGAACGCACACAGCGTCTCCCTGCCGGGATGCAGTCCCAAGGGAGGGGGGCGAGCACGCTGACTAACCCCCAGCCGGAACGGCTCGGATGATGGGGGCAAGCTTCTAGAGGAGGAACAGGAAGTTGAAAATTCACACACAGAAAAAAAGCATTTACAAAGGAAAAGGTAAGTGAACCCAACAGTACACTACCTTAAAGGAACATATTCAGAAAATAAAAAACAAACCTTTAGTATCACTTTAAGGACCAGAAGGATTTACCCCCTTCCTGACCAGGCCATTTTTTGCGATGCGGCACTGCATCACTTGAACTGACAATTGGCGCGGTCGTGCGACGTTGTAGCTTTAACATTTATGTCCCTTTTTTTTATTTATTTATTTTTTCACACAAATAGAGCTTTCGTTTGGTATTTGATCACCTTTGTTTTTTATTTTTTGCACTATAAACCAAAAAAAAGCAATATTTTTTGCTTTAATAAGAAGAAAATATGTGGAAAAACTAATTTCTTCATCAGTTTAGGCCAATATATATTCTTCTACATATTCTTGGTAAAAACAAATCACAATAAGCGTATATTGGTTTGCGCAAAAGTTATAGCGTCTACAAAATAGGCGATTTTGTTTTATGACATTTTAATTTTTTTTTTTTTTTTTTTTTACGTCCTTTTTCTCCCAGAAATAGAGCTTTCTTTTGGTGGTATTTGATCGCCTCTGCGTTTTTTCTTTTGCGCTATAAACAAAAGAAGAGCGGCAATTTTGAAAAAAACGCTATATTTTTTTAAATTTTTTTGCTATAATAAATATCCCAATTTAAAAAAAAAATTTCCTCAGTGTAGGTTAATATATGTTCTTCTACATATTTTTGGCATATATTGGTTGGTTTGCGCAAAAGTTATCGCGTCTACAAAATAGGAGATATATTTATGGCAATTTTTACTATTTTTTTTTTTTTTTTTTTTTACTAGTAATGGCAGGGATCTTTAGCGGGACTGCAACATTGCGGCAGACAGATCGGACACTTGACACTTTTTTGGGACCAGAGATATTTATACAGCGATCAGAGCTAAAAATAGCCATTGATTACTGTATAAATGTCACTGGCAGGGAAGGGGTTAACACTAGGGGGCGATCAAGGGGTTAAGCGATACCTAGGGAGGGGTTTCTAACTGTATGGGGGGAGGGGACTGACTGGAGGAGGAGAGAGATCGCTGTTCTTGATCACTAGGAACAGCAGATCCCTCTCTCCTCCCCTGTCAGAACGGGGATCTGTTTATTTACATGGACAGATCCCTGTTCTGGCTCTCTGTGGCAGATATCGCGGCCGCGCCCCCTATCGCTCTTAAAGTGGCCGGGGTACACTGGCGGCGATTAGCGCAGCTGTGCCAACCTGCCGCAGTATAATGGCGGCTGGTCGGCAAGCAGTTAAATCACACAGCAAAGAATCGCATGCAGTTTCCAGCACCGCTCCTGTGTGAACACAGACTTGTCATGGTGATCTCAGCCTATGTTTACACAGGAGTGGTGCTGGAAATCGTTCATATCGCACATTGCGAAAGTACCAGTACTCGCCAATAAAAATCTGCTATCGGTGCAACCCTAGTCTAATTACCCCCCCCCCCACCCCGGGCAGGAAGTCAATGTAAAAATCTCCAATGGTTTTTTTTTTTTTTCCTTTGGGCTTTAACACAGTGGGGGGGTACTATGGTGTCCGCCCAAGTGAGGGCTGTGTGTACCCACGTAGAGATGCATGTGTTCTGTGCATCCCCCATCCAGGCAGTTCCATTCAAGCCAATTGGAAGCGATCTCTCTCCTCCTGGACACAGCCGCTGCTCCCCATTTTGGCATCCATGCGGGTGTGTGTTCCTGAACTCGCACTTGATTCGGGGACATTCTGCTCCCTATCTGACATCTAAGTACATGACCCCAAACGCAGACCGTGTGAATTCGGGGACCCGCGCGGTTGTCGAGTTGGGAGCAGCGGCGGTGCCTGTGCCACCTCCTGTGTTCCAATTGACTTGAATGGAGCTGCCTGCAGGGGGATTCACGGAGCTCCTGGGCCAGAAATACACAGCCCTTGCACAGGCGTAAGCTATAGTACCCCCCACCGTGTGAACACGGCCTTCTAATGACATTAACGTCATGTTGTCAGCTTAGATTTAGAGATGGTTCTTAGCGGGTTTCCTCCACAGTTTACACAGCACAACGTCCTATCTCTGTTCTCTGGTCTGATTGCCTCGGACTAGTCACCGTGTTCACACCATGTCCATTGAGCTGTGTGTTTTTTTTATTGTTTTTGTTTTGTTATTTTATACACGGCACATGTATGGTGTGAATATTGCAGGGTGTCTGGTGTGGCAGGGAGGGGGGTCGCTGGGTGTCTTGTGTGGCAGGGTGGGGGGTCGCTGGGTGTCTTGTGTGGCAGGAAGGGGGGTCGCTGGGTGTCTTGTGTGGCAGGGTGGGGGGTCGCTGGGTGTCTGGTGTGGCAGGGAGGGGGGTCGCTGGGTGTCTTGTGTGGCAGGGTGGGGGGTCGCTGGGTGTCTTGTGTGGCAGGAAGGGGGGTCGCTGGGTGTCTTGTGTGGCAGGGAGGGGGGGGGGGGTCGCTGGGTGTCTGGTGTGGCAGGGAGGGGGGTCGCTGGGTGTCTTGTGTGGCAGGGAGGGGGGTCGCTGGGTGTCTTGTGTGGCAGGGAGGGGGGGGGGGGTCGCTGGGTGTCTGGTGTGGCAGGGAGGGGGGGTCGCTGGGTGTCTTGTGTGGCAGGGAGGGGGGTCGCTGGGTGTCTTGTGTGGCAGGGAGGGGGGTCGCTGGGTGTCTTGTGTGACAGGGAGGGGGGTCGCTGGGTGTCTTGTGTGACAGGGAGGGGGGTCGCTGGGTGTCTTGTGTGGCAGGGAGGGGGGTCGCTGGGTGTCTTGTGTGGCAGGGAGGGGGGTCGCTGGGTGTCTTGTGTGGCAGGGAGGGGGGGATCGCTGGGTGTCTTGTGTGGCAGGGAGGGGGGTCGCTGGGTGTCTTGTGTGACAGGGAGGGGGGGGGGTCGCTGGGTGTCTTGTGTGGCAGGGAGGGGGGTCGCTGGGTGTCTTGTGTGGCAGGGAGGGGGGTCGCTGGGTGTCTTGTGTGACAGGGAGGGGGGTCGCTGGGTGTCTTGTGTGGCACGGGGGGGTTGCTGGGTGTCTTGTGTGACAGGGAGGGGGGGTCGCTGGGTGTCTTGTGTGCCGCAACTACTCCTCCTGTATTCACATTTTCCTCTCTGCAGATGGGTGAAGCAACAGACAGAGTTTGCTAAACAGGCACAGAACCCGGACCCCGGACCCAAGCTGGACCTGGGATTCAAGGAGGGACAGACCATCAAGATCAATATAGCGGTACGGCTCGTTCAGTGGGAGATCTTCTGCTCCCTTTGTCTGTGATAGGCTTAGATGTTTCTATATGAAGGAACAGATCCACAAGCTTGGATCGGCATCAGGTCACCTCTGTCTGCTGGGATCACACATGGGACTGAGCTTGGCAGCAGAGTCCGCCCTCACACAATATCTGTGCCATGAATGGGGAGTGATGACCAGGCCTTATGATGGGAGAATTCACCTTCGGCAGGTCCCCCCCCCCCCTCCAATCAGAGCTTTTTTGGGTTTTCAGAATATTGTCACCTGACAGATATTTTATTCTAAATGTTGGGCGGCGGTGGGAGGAGAAATAGGATGATACATAAGCACAGTACTCCGTCCACATATTCAACCTCACTAGGGGGATGGAGCGTTACATGGAGTATATTTTATCTATTTAAAACATGCCCCATACCCTCCCCCCCCCCCATGCAGCCCCCCCTCCCCCCCATACACCGCGTGATTCTTCCTGTGGTGGAAATGGGCGGTGCTCTTCCCTCTGATCTGACAAGTACATCATTAATATTACAGATCTTCTTAACCACCCGGAAGATTCGGCTGCTCAAGGACCGGGCCATTATTTGGCACTGCGTTGCTTTACCTGACAATTGCGTGGTGGTGCGACGACGTACCCAAACAAAATTGACGTCCTTTTTTTTCCCCACAAATAAAGCTTTCTGTTGGTGGTATTTATTTTTTGCGCTATAAACAAGAGACACTTTTGAAAAAAACCACTATCTTTTACTTTTTGCTATAATAAATATCCCAGTTTAAAAAAAAAAAAAAAACATTTTCCTCAGTTTAGGCCGATATGTATTCTTCTACATATGTTTGGTAAAAAAACTCGCAATAAGCGTTTATTGATTGGTTTGCGCAAAATTTATAGCGTCTACAAAATAGGGGATAGATTTAGGGCTTTTTTTTTTTTTTTTTATACTAGCAATGGTCAGCGATTTATTTATTTATTTAATCGGGACTGTGATATTATGGCTTACAGATGGGACACTTTTGACACATTTTTGGGACCAGTGAAAATTCTACAGCGATCGATGCTATAAAAATGCACTGATTACTGTATAAATGTCACTGGCAGTGAAGGGGTTAACACTAGGGGGCGATCAAGGGGTTAACTGTGTTCCCTAGTGTGTGTTCTAACTGTGGAGGTGGGACTGACTAGGAGGAGAGAGAGATCGGTGTTCATACTTAGAATGAACACACAATCTGTCTCCTCTCCCCCTGAGAGACCTGGGATTTGTGTGTTTACACACACACACACAGATCCCTGTTTCTCGCTCTGTCACGAGTGATCGCGGGTGCCCGGCGGCCATCGCGCCCACCGGACACTCGCTCAGGCGGCGAGCCGTGGGGCGCTCGCACCCCCCTAGTGGTTGAAAGGCAAACCAACGTAAGGTAGCGTCGTTTTGCCCAGGGGAGCCAACCTGCCGCAGTACAACTGCGGCGACTGGTCGGGAAGGGGTTAATGTATCTTCCCGATAAAGCGAAATGCGAAACGTGTATGATAGGACACCACTGTCACTTTGTGTACAATCAAGATTGTTTGTGTTGAAATATTTAAACTGTCTCTAGGTTTAAGTATTGCAATTCCTTTTCCGGGGGTAGATTGGTGGTGGTCTAAACAGGACGGATATTTCATGAAATACAAGAATTATATAATGAAATAGATCTATACCATTGCAAAAATTGTATGAATAAAAATATCCCATGATTGTGTAATTTAGTTTCTCTTATTTTTGTGTCTGATTTTGAGGAGTCCAAAATAATCAAAAATTATATGTATGTGTGTGTGTTCAGAGGAAGACTAAAGTGTGTGTATATTATTTAATAGATATAGATAGATAGAGAGATAGATAGAGAGATATATATATATATATATATATATATATATATATATATATATATATATATATATATATATATATATAGATCTATCTCTATCTCCATACACAGTCATCTGATGCCGCACACCGATAGGTTCATAGCAAAAAAATACTGTTCATGTGTGAGAATCCA
Organism: Aquarana catesbeiana; assembly: GCF_042186555.1. Classification (NCBI taxonomy): domain Eukaryota; kingdom Metazoa; phylum Chordata; class Amphibia; order Anura; family Ranidae; genus Aquarana; species Aquarana catesbeiana. The sequence continues at coordinate 4,250,017 of NC_133333.1, read as the reverse complement.
CACACAGGTTTTGTCCGATCTGTTCTTTTTTGGGATTGGAACTCTTGTATGTCTTTTATTTACCATGATTTATTCTAATTTTCATAGAATATAAAGAAGAAGGAAGGCCCCGCTGCTAAACCGCGACCGCTCAGCGCAGGACCCAGTCTGCTCCCCCCACCGCCGGGATCCAAAACTCCCACTCAACACAGCACTCCACAGCCAGCTGCTGATACAGGTAACCTGTCGCGGCCCGGCGCTGTCGCTTCTCCACCTGTCGCGGCCTGGCGCTGTCGCTTCTCCACCTGTCGCGGCCCGGCGCTGTCGCTTCTCCACCTGTCGCGGCCTGGCGCTGTCGCTTCTCCACCTGTCGCGGCCCGGCGCTGTCGCCTCCCCACCTTTCGCTTCTACACCTGTCGCAGCCCTGCACCTGAACATCAATAGTGGCCTAGATGGTTCTATAAAATAAGTCTGCCCATACGTGGCTTTTATTTTATTTTTTTTTGTTCATTCATGTGGATGGTGGAATCCTTCCTTCTGAATTATTATATTCTGACAGTGGGGAGACACCTCCCCCCCCCCCCTCCTCCCGTTAGTTGGATTTGTATTGTTTGTTTGTTTTGCATTTTTTTTTTTTTTTTCTTTTTTGTTTGTTTTTCTTCATCCTTCTTCTCTTGTGAAGATAGGTGCCCATGCAGGTGCTGTGCAAGTGTAGGACCCCTAATCCAGCACTGCACATGTGCCTGCCAGTCCCCAACAATCCCCTTGTGCTAACATTATACATGTTCTGAGAGGATCCCGCTGCTGGACAACCAATCAGAAGTGTCCATGTCACACACATGGACATACAAAGAAGGACCCTGCTTACTGAAAACAGAAGACTTGCAGTTGGAGCGTCATGTGACTGCAGCTTTATGAGAATAAAAAGGGCGAGGGGTAGTAGTGTGTTTTATGCCCTCACTCAGTCCAGAAGGGTGTTGGGGACAGGGGACCCTGGGAGTTCAGTTTTAGGATTTACAGTCTGTGAACGTCAGTATTATCTCGTGCTTCCTATTAGACATTTCCTACACAATATTGAGATCAGTTGCGCCGTAGGAAGAGTTTCCTGCTCACCTGCGTTCAGCTCGGCCCATTCATCGTTTTTGTTTTATCCACATCTGTACCATTTATGTCCTCTGTTCACCAATCTGTGTCTCTTCTGGAACAGGAATGCTCTTTGACCTGGGAGGATTCTCATCTGAGCCAGCGGCTTCTACAGACACCTGGGGAGACTTCACTACGGCATCCAGGTACAGTGCCATGGCGAGACTTCTATTGTCTGTATATGTAGAATTGTACATTGCAGGGTCAGCAACCCCCAGGAACATGTCCCCCCCCCCCCCCCCCCCCCCCCCCCGCCTGGGTAAGTGATAACTCCTTCTGTGCTGGCTCTGGTATATTAATTAGTTCCCCAATTAATGTTTTATGTACCTTTCCTTTTTTTTTTTTTTTTTTTTTAATGCTAAAAAAAAAAAAAAAAAAAAAAAAAAAATGTTTAGGCAATTGATTGGCCCCTCACCCCCCCTTACTTACCTGAGCCCTCATTCGATCCAGTGCTGTGCATGTCTGCAGCACTTCTCTCCGGGTTCTTCTCTTCACTTCCGGGTGTCACTGGCTTTGCTGGGGCACCAGGAGCCATTGGCTCCAACAGCTGTCAATCAAAGCCAGTGATGAGGACAGTGGCAGCCCATCCATTAGAGGCACCCAGGCTCCGCCCCCTCTCTCCACGCCACCCCCTATATGCAGTGGATAGAGGCATAGCATATTCATGCGTTCGCCCCCTTTCAGGGCACCGGGTGCATGAATTACAGTGGCCAGAGTTTTTTTTTTTTTTTTAAGCACCTTATTAGAACCAGAGGCTCTAATAGGCTTTAATATAGGGTGGGCTCTGGTCACAGAGGATACCCTCTGATCCCACCCAGGTGTGTTGCAACAGTGAATTAATATTCGCTGTTCCAACGGTGATTCTCCTCCCGGCCAATCGCGAAGCAGTTCTGAAACCCGTTTCCCGACTGGCCAAAACGTCAGGCGATCCTATTGGACGCCTAGCGCCGGGAGGAGCAGAGAGGAGACGCACTGCGAAAGCTGCTCCAGGAGAGGACACCAGAGCAGCTTTCCCCGAGCCCGCCATGCTTGAGGACAGGGGCGACCGCGCTGGAAGATGGCCGCATTAGCTCCGACCCCCTGCTCTCACCGCCCGCATCCAGGGTAAGGATTGACCGTCAGACAGCGGGGGGGGGGGGGGTTTTGCTTGGAGTGTTAGTGCCATTCCGGGGGATGTGGGGGGTTAGGGGCAGTTGTGCTAGTGCCACTCCACCCTCAAAAAAAAAAAAACAAAAAAAAAAAACACCAGCCGCCACTGGATTAGGCAGCGAGGGGCCTGAGTCCCGCTGTCTGGTGTCACTAGACGGAGAGGAGGAGCCGGCAGCACCGGCGGAGGACCAACTTTAATGTTAAATGTTTTCTATTACTTTGTTTCCCTGGGGGAAGGAGAAGAGGGGAGAATAGATCCAGCGCTGTGCACAGCTTCATCTCTTCTCCCCTCTCTTCCTCTTAGCACAGAACTCGAAGAGCAGCAGGTTGTGTCATTAGAAGTAGTGTTTCCCTTCTATTCCTGTTGACTATACAAAATTTGGTTGCCAGGCCAAATGGAGGAGGGGGGGGTCACGACACAGACGACCAAAAAAAAACCTGACTGAGTGTCTAATCCCTCTCCGCTCCATCCAGAACTAAAAAACAAAAAGTTTTGCCCTTAGTTATACTTTTCACTTTTTGTGTCTCTTTGCAGCTCAAACAACAGTCAGTCCAGCTCCGGGTGGGTCCAGTTCTAACGGACAGGTTGTGGAAGATCGGATCTCTAGGAAGGACTTGGCGGCTCCCCGGGGGGGGGGGGGGGGGGGGGGGGGGGGGGGGGGCGTTGGCATCAGCTGCTTGTGATTTCCTCAATGATCTGTCTGCGCCGGAGCCGCCTTTTGTGCCTTTTGACTTGTTCATGTTTGGAGGGATTTGTGTCTTGATTGCTGCGGAGGATGGAATGAGGCTCCTCGGGGGCTGGACTCTCAGTCCCTCAGATGAAGGGGACCGTTTTCTTGATGAATTTGTCTTGTGGTGGTGGGTGGGGGGAGGGGGGGGTTGTCTCCTATAATAACGCTGCTTCTGTCCCAAATGGACCACACCATCTGTTGAGGCCTTCAGACATATCACCCGGAGTCCCTCATTCGGGGCCTATCATACAGGACCGGCACAGACCAGGAGCCAATTTATGGTGGGATAGGTTCTTATCACCAGGTGCCTGGCTTCATCCTCCTCCTCCTCTTCCTCCCAAACACCAACAACTGTCACTGCGGGGACTGTGCGCACTTCCTCCCTTTACTGGAAAAACTCCCTGCAGGAATTCACATTTTACTAAACCGTGCACCACTCCAGTCATGGTGACACCACATGGCAGTGCCATCTGGAGTTGGGCAGCTTTTTTCTTCTGTATCTTTTAAAATGTAACTAAAGGCAACATCATTTTTTCTTTTTCTTTTTTTTTTTTAAAGTTTTGGATGGAGTGCAGAGAAAGTAAAAAGAAAATCCCAAATTTTGGGTTGACATCTGAACAGGAATATCAATAGGTGGCAGGGCACAATACATAAAAATGTATAATAAATACAAAATCACTTTATTCAACTTAATTATATTACATGCTAAAACATTGGAAAAAAAAAAAGTAGCCAACACAGGCCAGCTAACTGCAGGTGCATAAGTAATAATAATCCAACAGAGCAAATTGTAGATGCAATATATAACATACAGTGAGTGTGGTCCAAATGTCCAACGTGTTTCGAGACTGAAGCTCTTTTTCGGGGTCTGCTTGGGGACCCTTGGCATTAAAGAGAACACCCAAAAGTTAAAAACAAGCACAATTCAAATACAAATGCAAGATTTAAAACCGTAATCTTATTTATTTACAACACCCAGCAATATGATAGCAGATCAAGTGTAGGTGTATAGCCTGGAATAGAGGGGAAATCTTCTAAATGGGGACACTAGTTATGGTGACACCCAGGCGTGGGGTCTCGCTTTGGTGGGCTTGGGTCTCGTCTCCCTTTGGTGGGCTTGGGTCTCGCTTTGGTGGGCTTGGGTCTCGTCTCGCTTTTGGTGGAATTGGGTCTCGTCTCGCTTTGGTGGGATTGGGTCTCGTCTAACTTTGGTGGGCTTGGGTCTCGTCTCACTTTGGTGGGCTTGGGTCTCGTCTCCCTTTGGGATTGAGTCTCGTCTCGCTTTTGGTGGGATTGGGTCTCGTCTCGCTTTTGGTGGGATTGGGTCTCGTCTCGCTTTTGGTGGGCTTGGGTCTCGTCTCGCTTTGGTGGGCTTGGGTCTCGCTTTGGTGGGCTTGGGTCTCGCTTTGGTGGGCTTGGGTCTCGCTTTGGTGGGCTTGGGTCTCGCTTTAATGGGATTGGGTCTTGTCTCGCTTTGGTGGGATTGGGTCTCGTCTCGCTTTGGTGGGCTTGGGTCTCACTTTGGTGGGCTTGGGTCTCGCTTTAATGGGATTGGGTCTTGTCTCGCTTTAGTGGGATTGGGTCTTGTCTCGCTTTGGTGGGCTGGGGTCTCGCTTTGGTGGGCTGGGGCCTCGCTTTTGGAGGGGATTTCCTCTCACTTCCTGTTTTGGTTATGGGATAGGATGTGAAGTGAAATCTCTCCAATTGGACACAGACTGCTAAATAAAAAGGAAAAAAGAAAACCTGACAGGGGTTATGACCCTACCACACTCTATCCAAAACGAGAGACGTTTTGCCTCTAATTACTTTAATTGCCCCCCAGCGCCTCTTCTTTCTGTAGTAATGAAGCGATTCCTATGAAGGTTTGGTGGATCGTTTAAAATTTTCCTCTCCTGTATTGGATACGAAATTTGGATGTGTTATCACCCCCTTCAGGTTTTCTCTCACCTAAGTGCCCTGCCACCCCCATTTTGCAACGTTCATGGAGCTTTTCTTTTTTGCACACCCCGTGTTTTATGCCGTGTATTGTAGCTTTCTTTCTTTCTTTCTTTCTTTCTTTCTTTCTTTCTTCCTTTTTTTTTTTTTTAATTTTTTAAGCGAGGAATTGGTGCAATAATTTCCAAAGATTTTAGCTGATAGAATGAGTGTGCGGATTGTTTGCTGTGTGTTGGGGGTGATCTATTCCCACATCAGACCAAAGACACATTGAGGGTGGAGTGTGGGGGGGCTCTGATCTTCCACCGGATTGTAGCACTTGAAACGCGTTGAATACGCTCCAGTCACGAGGACGGCGTCTGGCGGTTATCTGAGCGCCTCTTGTGCAGTTTTCTGGTCGGAGAAGCTGCAAGAGTTCATCTCGGATCCGAGCCGATCCATTGGCTGATTGATGGAGATTCAAGTGTCCTATAGCCGTCCTCCATCCAGTAACTGAGATTAACATTCCTGACATGTAATGGACCAGACTGTACCCAGCGACCAATGACGAGATCCGGATGACCAAACGCAGAGGAGAAATGTTCCGGGGGGGGGGGGGCTGATGACCTTTATTTATCTATAACGCTGTGTTGGGTTTCCTCGTATTTTTTATTATTTTTTCCTCTTTTTCTGTCGGTAACATTTGAGATTTTATAAAAGATCTATAACAGATGAATAAAGTTTTATTTCAATACCTCTGTGCGTCTTTTATTGCAGAGTTTATTTTATGTGAATGAAATGTCAGCTGACTCCAGGTTTTCTCTGATTGTAGAAGTGAATGAGGGGGATTCTGACCTGGGAGCATCGGTGGGGGTGATAATGGGGTGTTCTGGGGGGAGGGGAAGGTTCTGCACTTGCTGTGGTGAAAATTGGGGGGGTCTGAGCTGGGGGCAGAGAAATTGGAGTTTTGGGAGGGCGGTTCTTACCTGGGGGGTGCTGGTAGGGGTGAGTTTTAGGGGGAAAGGTTTTGAGCTAAGGGGCACTGGTGGGGGTAAAAATGGGGGGCTCTGAGCTGGGGGCACTGGTGGGGTGATAATGGGGGGGCTCAGGAGGGAGGTTCTGAGCTCGGGGCACTGAATGGGGGATTTGGGAAGGGGGGGTTCCTACCTAGGGTCGCTGGTGGGGGTGAGTATTGGGGGCTCTGGGGGAAAGCTTCTGAGCTAAGGGGCACTGGGGGGGGTTATGACCGGAGGGGACTTTGGCAGAATGGAGGACTCTAGTGGGTGGGGGGAGGGGTGAAAACTGTTGGTAATGGCCAGAGTTGGGGGAAGTGGCGTTGGGGGGGAATGAGCCAGGTAGAGATCTGAGAGTAGGCATGGCTGAGTAGTTGCATCAAAAGACGCTGGTCAGGGCTGACACCGCTCGGTCCATAGAAGTGCTGTGTGTTACCAGTCCACAATAGGACTTTGGGCTCATTCACTGCCGCTCCTCTGAAAAGTGATTGATGCTCCGACTGCTGTGGTGTTTGATAGGCGGTGAGATGGTGATATGTCACCTCCTGACCACCTGATTTAACCTGATAATTACTGCTGTGCCCCAATCACATGTGGCTGCGGCACCACAGAACTGCGGTAGTCGTGTTCGGCAGCGGCACTGCCCGCTTTGCTTGCATGTGTACAGCTCTGGGCAGCTGTATGTAAGCGTTCAGGTCGGGGGTTTTACCGCCCCCAACCTCACATGTTATGAGCCTTTAGAAGCTGAATGCATTTCTGGCAGAATGATCATTTCTCTATACTTGCCAGGTTGTTAAAAGGGAATGGTGGGGAACCCCACATGGGTACAGACCTGGGAACTCAGCACAGGGATGGTGGGAACCCCTCATAATGGGCACAGCGGGTGTACAGACCCGGGAACTTGGCACAGGGATGGTGGGAACCCCTCATAATGGGCACAGCGGGTGTACAGACCCGGGAACTCGGCACAGGGATGGTGAGAACCCCTCATAATGGGCACAGCGGGTGTACAGACCCGGGAACTCGGCACAGGGATGGTGAGAACCCCTCATAATGGACACATCGGGTGTACAGACCCGGGAACTCGGCACAGGGATGGTGAGAACCCCTCATAATGGGCACAGCGGGTGTACAGACCCGGGAACTCAGCACAGGGATGGTGGAAACCCCTCATAATGGGCACAGCGGGTGTACAGACCCAGGAACTCAGCACAGGGATGGTGAGAACCCCTCATAATGGGCACAGCGGGTGTACAGACCCGGGAACTCAGCACAGGGATGGTGGGAACCTCTCATAATGGGCACAGCGGGTGTACAGACCCGGGAACTCAGCACAGGGATGGTGAGAACCCCTCATAATGGGCACAGCGGGTGTACAGACCCGGGAACTCAGCACAGGGATGGTGGGAACCCCTCATAATGGGCACAGCGGGTGTACAGACCTGAGAACTCAGCACAGGGATGGTGGGAACCCCTCATAATGGGCACAGCGGGTGTACAGACCCGGGAACTCAGCACAGAGGAACTGTCAGTAAAATGCTCCAGAGATTCTGTTGGGAGTTAATCTTATCAGCTTCCATCTGCCATACTTTGCATCCAGCAGCGGATACAAGTATGGAATGTGAAGCTCGGTGTTCAGGATCCAGTTTTTCCCCATTCTTCACCTTACTGACCAAGCGGCTTCACCAGACTCAGTTTATCTCTTTTTTTTTTTTTTTTTTTCTTTCAGTTTCTTTATTCTTTAACATTTTCAGGAAGTCGGTGACACCAGCAGCTCCATCAATGCTTTTGTAGGTGATTGGTAGGAATCGCAGATGATCTGACGTTGGGATGACTCTACATTAGAACACTGCGGGGCGATTCTGCATGGAATTGCAGATTTCATTGTTTTAAAAAGCCATTTTTTTTTTCTTCCTGTGGGTGGGGATTTCACTTTCTGCCCCAGAGAGGAAGTGAGTGGAAAATCTCCCCTTACCAGAACAGGTGTCCCCATGCGAAGATTTCCCCTCTGTTCCTGGTGATTTTTGAATCACATCGGAGAGAGTGGAGCGCTACAGAGGGAACACAGCAGAAATAAAAACTTACAGGGCTTCTAACCCTTCTCATCTGTGCCCAAAACTAAATGCAAAATGTATTAAAAAAAAAAATAAATTCTTATTCGCATTTTTAGCAGTGAATAGCGGGTTGTGAAGGAGCGGGCAGCCGCCAGGTCCTTAGCAACCGATGACTCATCAGCTGTCAGCAGGATTCCCCGCTAACTACTGAATGAAGATAAATAAGGGCAATGATCTGAACTCACCTGCTTCTATTCTGTAGATATTGTTCAAGTGTTTGTTAACCAGTATACCACAAACACTGCCGGCAGACCCTCTATTAGAGCAAACGAGCGTTGTAAATACCGATTTAAAACGAGCTTCAGGCCGGTCACATGACTCGCGACCGCTGTATACATCCTATATATGGCTTCTGCAGGAGGGGCCGAGATCTCTGACATCAGCCGGGCAGATCACGTGGCCACTGCTCAGCCTCTCTTTCAGTAGCCCTGGAGACCGGCTGCGAGTCATGTGACCCTTGTTTCCTTTTTTTTTTTTATAAAAGACTAATGCAGTGTGCTATACCAGGATAAAATAGAGGGGCCGGAAGGGACCATTTCGAATTTTTTATTTTACTAATAGTGGCGGGAGGGGGGGGGGCTGATTACACAGCACAAGCACTGTGCTGTTTAACTAGTTGTTTTCTGCCCCGCCATCACATAATGGCGGGGTGGTGTGGCTCTTGTTCTGGGACGCCGTCTCGCGCGCCCATTGTGGCCGCTCTGTGTTGCTAGGACATGGTGCGACCCCGATCTCTGTAAAGAGCTGCGTCTGCAGCTCCTTAACCATGTGATCGGCTGTGTCCAATCACAGCTGGTCACATGTAAACATGGAGATGCCGGTAATCGGCGCTCCTCGCCTCACACTGACAGTGTGTGTGGCGAGGAGAGTTGATCAGCGGCATTCCCTCACAGGAGACATCTACACGTGTAATCAGTGCCCTGATTACAATAGCGACACCAGTGCCACAAATCAGTGCCAGCGATCAGTGCCCACCACTGCCCACAAGTGCCACCAAACAGTGCCCATTAGTGATACCAGTCCGTGCTGGCTATCTGTCCCGCCTATCAGTGCTGCCCATCACTGCTGTCCAGTGCCACCCAACAATGCCCATCAGTGCCCATAAGTACTGCCTATCCGTGCCGCCCATCAGTGCCACCTAACAGTGCCCAAAAGTGCGGCATATTAGTGCCTCCTCATCAGTGCCACGTAATCAGTGAAGGAAAAAAATTACTTGATTACAAAATTTACTGACAAACTAAGTAGTACATTTTTTTTCACCTTTTTTTTTTGGCCTTTTTAATTAATTAATTTATTTTTTGTAAAAAACCCAGCAGTGATTAAATACCACCAAAAAAATCTCTATTTGTGTGAAGAAAATGATACAAATTTAATCTGGGTACAGTGTAGCTTGACCGTGCAATTGTCATTCAAAGTGCGACAGCGCCGAAAGCTGAAAAATGCGAAGCAACGCGTCACGTTTTTAGCATGGTAAGCCAGTGACTCGATTGGCCTGCCTGTCACGTGGAAAAAAAAAAAAAACGCGCCAAAGGAGCTCATGTACCAAATTTTGGCACCGAGCCAAGCGCGTTTTATGACACCCATGCCACAATTGCACCGCGTTTGGGGCTCTGCACTGCAAGCGCATTGGGCGCGCGTGTTTGCTGCGTTTCAAGTCATGCGCAATTCGGCACCGTGTTTTTTTCAGAACGCACAACTGTGAATGCAGCCTAAATCGCCTCTTGTAGTAGTTCGTGTGTGAGGTACGTAATATATATTCTGTACACAGTAAAACCTTGGTTTGAGAGTAACACGGTTTGAGAGCGTTTTGCAAGACGAGCAACATTTTTAAATAAATTTTGTCTTGATATACAAGTAGCGTCACAACTGAGTATAAAAGAGAAGAGAGGCGCCTCTAAGTGTAGCAATATTGTTACATTTAACAAAGGTAAAACAATTAGCAACATATTGCTACACTTAGAGTCTCCTCTCTTCTCTATTATACTCTGGAGCTCCTGCTGGATTTTTCTTCTAATCCCCTTGTGGAGGATTCCATTTAAAGATGGACATTTTATGGTTACGCAACCAATCACATCGCTATAATCTTTTTATATGGACTATAAACTGAGGGATTTATAAATAAATGGATGTGCAACAAATCATCTGAGTTTCCATTATTTCTTATGGGGAAATTCGCTTTGATATACAAGTGTCTTGGATTACAAGTATGTTTCCGGAACAAATTATTCTCGCAATCCAAGGTTTTACTGTACTTGTTTCTTCCGGATTAGTTATTTCCTTTGCTCTCCTCAACTCAGCAGGGGACTGGGTGTCGGTGACAATTGCGCACTCTTTGATCGCACGCCGCACATAATACGGCGCACCGCCTTTTTCTTTTTTTTTTTTTTGTCCTTGCTGTCATGGATAGGACTTATCATTGTAAACTTTCCTGCATGCAAACACAAAGTGACTTTTATTGAATGAGTTTCTTCCTTGGCAACTCCCTCCACCCCCTGCAAACGGACATTTGTGTGCTGCTGATTGTTGTGTTTACCAGCTATAGAGGCTTCTATGTTAATAAGCTTAACGATGGGCAGCGAGGCCCCAGCCACAGGATTACAGCACGTCTCCGCCTGGCCGGCCTCCCCCTACCTGGTAACCAGAACAAAAGTCCTGTAATTGGGAGGCGGGGATCTCGCTCACCTGGGGAGGAAAAAAAAAAAAAAAGCGACTCGGCCAGCTTTCCAGAATCCTTCGATCAGCGAGGAGCCGCCTTGGGAGATCTCCGTTAGACAGGTGAGCTTTACACTGCTGCTCAAATAGCAGCCAGCCCCTGCAAAACATCCCAGCCATGTGAGCAGGGCTGCAGCTTTATTCACACCTTGTTGCGGCTGCAGAGGAACTACAATTCCCAGCCTGGGCACTGAGCCAGACGGCATGCTGGGACTTGTAGTTCTTCAAGAGGAATGAAAAAGGGGGGGGGGAATAGGGTCATATCGGGCGGCGATTTACTTGCAGTAAACCTCTTCTTCCTTTTTTTTTTTTTTTTTTTTTTTAAGTTATAGCATTTCTGGTAAAGGAATTCCGTTATTTTCTATGAAATCTCAAGGCAGGCCATACATCATACAATTTTTTTTTTTTTTTTTTTTACATTTACCAAAACCATATAATAGAAGGTCACATCTAAACACTTTCGATTTGTATGCAATTGGGCAGTGCATACCCTTACACTACATAGCTGAAGGTAAATCTAAAGGAAATTGAATAAGAAAATTGTATAATGTATGTATGGCCAGCCTTAGGCAGGCCATACACGGGTCGACATTTCGTTTTGTATTTCGCACCATTAGTGGGGCCACAGCGACAGCCGATTTTCGGGCGGCAATCAAATTTGAGTAATCGGACATGGACATTTTTTGAAAAAAGAACGATTTTATAATCAATGATGGGAGACTCGTGCGAGAAATGTAATCGAAAAAGAAATGTGCAAGAAAAGAAAATTCCTGGAAAGAAAAGAAGATTCCCGGCCACGAAAATTCTTTTCTGTAGCAACATGGAGGTGAGATTGAAAAGCTCGGTTGGCCGAATTTCGAAATCCATGGTGGCGCCATCGGATCACACAACGCACAAATTTTCTGATTTTCAAAAGAAAATTCTTTCGAAAATTCGACCGTGTGCTCGCTAATTTTACGGCTCCGTAATTTGGAGCCACATTTCATGTCTGCGTCCGGCTCGCCCCAGCAACATTCGTTCAGCGTTAACCTCCATGGCTTGGCTACAAATGATTGAAGGGAGGGGGGAGCTAGAGCTGGGCGATTTTCTAAAAAAAAAAAAAATCTGCGATTTAAAAAAAAAAAAAAACCAGATTCACGATTCAAATCGAGTTTTTTTTTTTTTTTTTTTGGACACCGCGCTGGTCCTGAGGCGGAGGCCGCGGCTTCGGCCTAGTCTGCGGCGTCCGGCCTTATTTTTTAAATAACAAACATGCCTATACTTACCTGTTCTGTAAGTGTTTTGCACAGAGCGGACCTGATCTTCTTTTTCTGGCGTCCCCCAGCGGTGCTCCAGGCCCCTCCCTCATCGGGTGCCCCCCCACGGAAAGCCGCTTTTTCCTGGGGACACCCATGTGGGCTCGCTCTTGAGTCCCGCTGCTGCGTCCATTGGCACAGACAATGGGACTCGGCCCCGCCCCCATGTCAAAAAAAAAAAAAAGGGGGGGGGTGAAGCACAGAAGGTTTTTCACCTTAAAGGGGTTGTAACCCCTCGAGGTTTGCATTCTATGCATTAAGGTGAAAAACCTTCTGTGATGCAGCACCCCCCACCCCAGACCACCCTTCTACCTACCTGAACCCGGTCTTTCCAGCAACGGGGGTGAGCACATGCGCTCTAGTCGGTGTCTCTGGTCCTAATTGAACAGATTGATAGCAGCGCAGCCATTGGCTCTAGCTGCTGTCGATCAAATCCAATGATACGGGAGACAGGGGGCGGGACTGAGTCCTGCTGTCTGTGCCAATGGACGAGCAGCAGGACACGGGAGTGCCCCCGAGGGAGAGCGGCTCTCCAATGGGGCATTCGAGAAGAGGAGGAGCCAGGAGCGCTGCTGAGGTACCTCAGAAGAGGAGGAGCCAGGAGCACCGCTGAGGTACCCCAGAAGAGGAGGAGCCAGGAGCGTCGCCGAGGGACCCCAGAAGAGGAGGAGCCAGGAGCACCGCCGAGGGACCCCAGAAGAGGAGGAGCCAGGAGCACCGCTGAGGGACCCCAGAAGAGGAGGAGCCAGGAGCGTCGCCGAGGGACCCCAGAAGAGGAGGAGCCAGGAGCACCGCCGAGGGACCCCAAAAGAGGAGGAGCCAGGAGCGCCGCGTAGGGACCCCAAAAGAGGAGGAGCCAGGAGCGCCGCGTAGGGACCCCAGAAGAGGAGGAGCCAGGAGCGCTGCCGAGGGACCCCAGAAGAGGAGGAGCCAGGAGCGCTGCCGAGGGACCCCAGAAGAGGAGGAGGCAGTAGCACCGCCGAGGGACCCCAGATTAGGAGGAGCCAGGAGCGCCGCCGAGGGACCCCAGAAGAGGAGGAGCCAGGAGCGCCGCTGAGGGACCCCAGAAGAGGAGGAGCCAGGAGCGCCGCTGAGGGACCCCAGAAGAGGAGGATCAGGGGCCACTGCACAGAGGAGGTAAGTATGACATGTTTGGTTTTTTTTTGTTGTTTAAACCGAACCTTTACATATCCTTTATGGATAGAATGCAAAACCTTGAGGCTTTAGAACAACTTTAAAGAAAAGGGGGAAACAAAAAAATGGCGCAATACTCAATGGACCACTTGGTCTGTCCCTGTCTCCTGCGTTGTCACACGGGCTTCCAACAGAGACTACAAGTGGCTGCGCCAGCACACATCTCACAGACATAGCAAACTGTTGTCACCATTAGGAAACCCGCCCTGAGAACGGCCATACTAGAGAGTGCATGTATACACGAAGTGGCTGCAAATAGGCTGCAGGAGACCAGTAGCACTGAGATGCATTAAACAATGGAAAATAAAGGATACTAAATCTAATTTGGGTTTATATCTTATGAATGAGGCAAACTGCAGTGACAGTCACCTCCTCTGGCTTTAGTCAGTTTGCATTCACATACAGCCCGGGGGCAGTGCAGGGAAGAGAGGATGGGGAGCACAGGGAGGACATGACCAGAGATTGTGCCGTACATTCATTCCCTGCCAGGGCAAATAGTAACCACCAGGTAGATGGGAGAGGATAAGCCTGCTTTGATCAGATTAATTCCACTTTGTTTGCAAACACAAGTAACTGTCTGGAGACCATTGTGCACTTATGGCGATGTCGCTCCATTAGCGAGCGCTCCTACCCAGAATGCACTTCAGATTACAGGGACTTCTAAATAAAGAAGAATCTAAATGGATTTATGTAACCAGATCATTGGCTGATGTCCCTCTCCCAGCAGGTCTCCGACCGAGGTCCCTCTCCCGGCAGATCACTGTCCGAGGTCCCTCTTCTGGCAGGTCTCAGACCGAGGTCCCTCTCCCGGCAGATCACTGACCGAGGTCCCTCTCCCGGCAGATCACTGTCCGAGGTCCCTCTCCCGGCAGATCACTGTCCGAGGTCCCTCTTCTGGCAGGTCTCCGACCGAGGTCCCTCTCCCGGCAGATCACTGACCGAGGTCCCTCTCCCGGCAGATCACTGTCCGAGGTCCCTCTCCCGGCAGTTCACTGTCCGAGGTCCCTCTCCCGGCAGATCACTGTCTGAGGTCCCTCTCCCGGCAGGTCTCCGACCGAGGTCCCTCTCCCGGCAGATTACTGACCGAGGTCCCTCTCCCGGCAGATTACTGACCGAGGTCCCTCTCCCGGCAGATTACTGACCGAGGTCCCTCTCCCGGCAGATTACTGACCGAGGTCCCTCTCCCGGCAGATTACTGACCGAGGTCCCTCTCCCGGCAGATCACTGTCCGAGGTCCCTCTCCCGGCAGATCACTGTCCGAGGTCCCTCTCCCGGCAGGTCTCCGACCGAGGTCCCTCTCCCGGCAGGTCTCCGACTGAGGTCCCTCTCCCGGCAGGTCTCCGACCGAGGTCCCTCTCCCGGCAGGTCTCCGACCGAGGTCCCTCTCCCGGCAGGTCTCCGACCGAGGTCCCTCTCCCGGCAGATTACTGACCGAGGTCCCTCTCCCGGCAGATTACTGACCGAGGTCCCTCTCCCGGCAGATTACTGACCGAGGTCCCTCTCTCGGCAGATTACTGACCGAGGTCCCTCTCCTGGCAGATCACTGTCCAAGGTCCCTCTCCCGGCAGGTCACTGTCCGAGGTCCCTCTCCCGGCAGGTCTCTGACCGAGGTCCCTCTCCCGGCAAATCACTGACCGAGGTCCCTCTCCCGGCAGGTCTCTGACCGAGGTCCCTCTCCCGGCAGATCACTGTCCGAGGTCCCTCTCCCGGCAGATCACTGTCCGAGGTCCCTCTCCCGGCTGGTCTGTGACCGAGGTCCCTCTCCCGGCAGATCACTGTCCGAGGTCCCTCTCCCGGCAGATCACTGTCTGAGGTCCCTCTCCCGGCAGGTCTCCGACCGAGGTCCCTCTCCCGGCAGGTCTCCGACCTAGGTCCCTCTCCGGCAGATTACTGACCGAGGTCCCTCTCCCGGCAGATCACTGTCCAAGGTCCCTCTCCAGGCAGGTCACTGACCGAGGTCCCTCTCCCGGCAGATCACTGTCCAAGGTCCCTCTCCCGGCAGGTCTCTGACGAGGTCCCTCTCCCGGCAGGTCACTGACTGAGGTCCCTCTCCCGGCAGATCACTGTCCAAGGTCCCTCTCCCGGCAGGTCACTGACCGAGGTCCCTCTCCCGGCAGATCACTGTCCAAGGTCCCTCTCCAGGCAGGTCACTGACCGAGGTCCCTCTCCCGGCAGATCACTGTCCGAGGTCCCTCTCCCGGCAGATCACTGTCCGAGGTCCCTCTCCCGGCAGGTCTCCGACCGAGGTCCCTCTCCCGGCAGATCACTGTCCGAGGTCCCTCTCCCGGCAGGTCTCCGACCGAGGTCCCTCTCCCGGCAGGTCTCTGATGAGGTCCCTCTCCCGGCAGATCTCTGACCGAGGTCCCTCTCCAAGTAGGTCACTGACTGAGGTCCCTCTCCCAGCAGATCACTGTCCGAGGTCCCTCTCCTGGCAGGTCTCTGACCGAGGTCCCTCTCCCGGCAGGTCTCTGACCGAGGTCCCTCTCCCGGCAGGTCTCTGACCGAGGTCCCTCTCCCGGCAGGTCTCTGACCGAGGTCCCTCTCCCGGCAGGTCTCTGACCGAGGTCCCTCTCCCGGCAGGTCACTGACCGAGGTCCCTCTCCCGGCAGGTCACTGACCGAGGTCCCTCTCCCGGCAGGTCTCTGATCGAGGTCCCTCTCCCGGCAGGTCTCTGACCGAGGTCCCTCTTCAGGCAGGTCTCTTTCCCGGCTGGACTCTGACCGAGGTCCCTCTCCCGGCTGGACTCTGACCGAGGTCCCTCTCCCGGCTGGTCTGTGACGGAGGTCCCTCTCCCGGCAGGTCTGTGACGGAGGTCCCTCTCCCGGCTGGTCTGTGACCGAGGTCCCTCTCCCGGCTGGTCTGTGACCGAGGTCCCTCTCCCGGCTGGTCTCTGACCGAGGTCCCTCTCCCGGCTGGTCTGTGACCGAGGTCCCTCTCCCGGCAGGTCTCTGACCGAGGTCCCTCTCCCGGCAGATCCCTGACAGGACCACTCCCAGTGATATTAGTCCGGGGCAATCGGGACGTTATCTGTAAGGGGAAATTTATTTGAATTTTTGAAAGCTACTATGGAAGGGGAATTGGCCCTCTATAGTGAGTGCAGCCGGTCCTTATGGTGGTCTTTGGTTGTATGGAAGACTAACCATTACAATGATATATTCCCCCAAAAACTCACCCGGATGCACCGCATGGATGTCATATTGGGAAGTGTCCGTGCAGCCGCTGCATCCCAATAGTAACAATGGGACTGTGTGCATGGGAATGCATAGAACCGCAGAACACGCCCCTCACACGTGGTACGCATGTTATCCACATTACATTGTTCTGCTATTTATCATCCAATAATTTGTTTTACTTCTCATTAGCAGTACGAGCGCAAAAATGGAGCGCAGGGATCTGGAGCAATAAAACACGTTATAATGCTGACATTCGTGTGTGCGCTTTTCATGCATTTTTGGTGCGTTTTTGCAGCCCATTTTTTTGTGTATTTTCAAGCACGTTTTTGATGTGCTTTTTTTTCGTTTTTTTCTGTTTTTTATGTAGGACGTATGTGCATTTTTAATGAGCCTCCATTGAAGATTTTTGGACCCAAAAACGCATCGTCCTGTGTGGAAAAAAATAAAATAAAAATTCCCATCACCTCTCCCCAAAAAAAAGCCCCCTCAGTAAACTGCATAGATGTGAAACAGAGCCCATAGGAAGCCGCGTCAAATCGCTATTCGTGCGCTTCTGAAAACACGCTAAGAAACGCACAGGTGTGACAGACAAAGCAAGAGACACCATGGCAGCCGGTGACAACTCTCCGTCGTCCTCATCGGTCTCTGTACAGAGCACAATGGCTCTAACAAACTGCGGGTGCAAGGCTTAGAGCGTCTTCGTCTTTTTTTAATAAAGTTTTTTTATTGGGCAAGAGCTGCACACTTTCCTTCCCCTCCCCCCCTTTTCTTGTACAAGTTTTGCTGCTGCTGATGAGGAAGCTGTGAGCGTTTGGGCAGAATGGCAATCTTATATCGCCATTGGTGTCCTCATTGGGGAGATTTCCTCTCACTTCCTGTCCCATATCCAAAACAGGAAGTGAGAAGAAATCCCTTCAAAGTAAGGAAATCCCTGGTTGTCACCAGAACTAGTGTCCCCATTGAGGTGATTTCCCTTCACTTCCTGTCCCTTAGACATAAAAAAAAGTGAGGGGGGAAATTGCTCCAAAGTAATGGGAATCCCTGGCTGTCGCCAGAATGAGTGTCCCCATTGGGGAGATTTCCCTTCACTTCCTGTCCCATATTCAAAACAGGAAGTGAGAAGAAATCCCTTCAAAGTAAGGAAATTGCTGGTTGTCACCAGAACTAGTGTCCCCATTGGGGTGATTTCCCTTCACTTCCTGCCCCTTAAACATAAAAAAAGTGAGGGGAAATTGCTCCAAAGTGATAGGAATCCCTGGCTTTCACCAGAACAAGTTTCCCCATTGGGGAGATTTTCCTTCACTTCCTGCCCCATAGCCAAAACAGGAAGTGAGAAATAATCCCTGGTTGTCATCAAAACTAATGCCCCCCCATTGGGGTGATTTCCCTTCACTTCCTGTCCATTAGACATAAACAAAGTGAGGGGAAATTGCTGCAAAGTGATGGGAATCCCTGGTTGTCACCAGAACCAGTGTCCTCATTGGGGAGATTTCCCTTCACTTCCTGTCCCATATTAGAAACAGGAAATGAAAAGAAATCCCTTCAAAGTTAGGAAATCCCTGGGTGTCACCAGAACGAGTGTCCCCATTGGGGAGATTTTCCTTCACTTCCTGCCCCATAGCCAAAACAGGAAGTGAGAAGAAATCCCTGGTTGTCATCAGAACTAGTGTCCCCATTAGAGGATTCCCCCTCTATTCCTGTTCTGGTGACAACCCCAAATTTCAGATTTTTCTTTGACTTTTGGGGATAATAGTCACCAGGGCAAATAGAGAGGGTGGATCTCCGTAATGGGGAGCACAGACCGCAATTAAAAACCTGGTGGGGGGTCTAATCCTTCTCCCCTCCACCCAACAGGCTTCAGGCTCCGTTCACATTAGAGAGTCTCCAATGCGACTTCGGAGTGCGGCTTTCATGCGACTTTTAGCGCGATTTTTTAGATCTGACTTTACATTCCATGGATGAAAGTCGCAGGAAAAGTAATGCCACTTTTCACAAGTCGCTCCAATTTGAACCGGCGCCATTGAAAAGAACCGGCCTGTCCAAAGTCACCTGACAAATCGCACACATGTGGGTGGAGCCTTGGTTACACTTTAAGAAAACACAATGGGCTATTATGGGCCTGATGTAGCGCAGATATACTTATTATATATATATATATATTTTTTTTTTTTTTTTGGGGGGGGGTATAAATCCACACGCCAGGGGAGGGCCATGGGGGAGGGGTAGTACAGGTGCTCCATGCATCCCATTCACATCTACACATGGTCACAACCTCTTCCCCCAATGTGACACCCAGAGCTCTGGATCCTGAGAGGATCCCCCACCGCCGGACATCCAACAGGAAGTGTCCACATCAAGCAGGCAGTGGCAGGGACACCTGAAGAAGGACCCCTCCAGGAAGTCTCAGCATTATGTGGTCGCAGTGTCAGGTCAGAAAAAATGGCGCCTGGACAGGTTTATTATTCAAGATACGGCGATCAGTTTATCCCAATCCTGAGGGGGTGGGGGGTAAAACCTTGTGGTTGAGCTGTGTTTTTATTGCCCCTAAACTGCTCCCCCTACAGGAGCGGTTGGGGGGGGGGGTTTTACTCGTGTTGCGGCCGCGGCAGGAATCGCACCCCCCAGTCGCACTCACAGCCGAACGTAATCCATTCAGGTGAACAAGGCCCCCATCCGTGGTTCTGCAGAATTTAGGAGGTCAAAACAGGCAATAGAACACGCCCCCCACCGCCTGTCAAATGCTCTCTGAAAAGCAATCCTAACGTGGATCACTCTTCAGACACTGAGCGGTGCGTTTTTTAACGTGTGTCTTCAGGAGTGTTACCATCGAACTCTATGGAGCGGGCGTCAAAAGATGCGGCATGCAGGACTCCGTGACGCGCCCCCCCCCTTAAAACGCACAGGTGTGAATGGGGCCCCCGACACGGAGAGGAGAGTTTACCTATCGATGGGAAATCCGCATGTCCTATCAGAAGAGATCGATCGGAAAAGAAATCGAATCCGCGAATGGCCGCCATTCCCCTTTGAGTAGCATTCATAGGGTCAGTTTTTCCCATACAGGCCGCCTCTGGTAGGGAGCGCTCTGCATTTCAGTGCATCGCACTTCTTTTTTTTAAAACTTTATTCGTACTGCCATGTACTGACAGTCGCTGTTTTGTTGCGGTGACATGCGGGGTGGAAAGATTCCGATATCCTACAGTGGCCCCTCTCAGTATGGGGGAGGGGAGGGGGTATCAGAATCTCCAAGCAATGTACACAGTGGAGGTGTGAGGTCACCATGGTAACGTGTACAGAACCTGTTTGCTGTAGATAAGTATCACCTGTGCGGTGTGTATGGGTGACATGGTGACCGGTACACACCGCCGTTGTCATGGGAACCGACAGCAGAAAGAGACCTCACACTGCACCAGGCTCTTTGCTGTCTCTTATTTCCATTATTGTTTCCTCAGGAGGAAGTCACAGGTCCTTGAATAATTACCCCCCACCGGGGCACTTCTGATGTGGGGGGGGGGGGGCTAAACTCACACAGCAGACCTGATTATAACCACTTCCAAACACTTTTTTTTTGCTGGAAAAGACTGGAAACTCCCCCTGAAAAGTATACATTTTTCCAACAGCAGAGACCCCGGAGAATAAAACGGTGCAATTTTTTTTTTTTAACGTTGCTCGATATTTGTGCAGCTATTTTGTTAAACACCTATTTTCAGGAAAGAGCACACTAAAATAAAATTTTAGTGCAAACAATCAAAATAAAATACTGATTTTTTTTTTGTACAATTTAAAAAAAAGATGAGGTCGCGTCAAGTAAATAGATACCAAACATGTCAAGCCTTAAAAATTGCGCACGCCTCTGTGGAATCGCAAAAACAATTACATTACCCAGACTTCTCCATAGGTGGCGCTTTAAAAAGCCTTTACAGGTTATCAGTTCAGAGGTCACCAGAATTATCGCTCTCGCTCCCGACGTTCGCGGCGATACCTTGCACATGCCGCGCAGGTGATGTTCACATACAAGTGCCTGCCCTACACCGCGATTTTATGTGTACGAGGGGGTGACTTTAAAAAAAAAAAGTATTATTAATTTATATAATCATTATTATTATTTTTTTTTTACATTTTAATTTTTTTTTACTTTATCGATCTCATTGAGGGCGCCAAACAAACTCCCTATGTGATAGCATGGGAAGGTGACAGGTTCTCTTTATGGACACATTGGGGAGATCTAATAGACCCCCCGATGTCTCCCCTGCCCTCCAATGCAGCTATTCAAGCACAGATCAGGTTTAAATAGCCGCATCCTCGGCTGCACTAGGAATGAGAGCCCTGACCCCGGAAGAGACATAAATACACATCACTTCCGGGGTCAGAAGGGATCAGGAAGTGGATGTTCCCAGAGTTCCTCTTGCTTTCTCCAGGGAAGCTCTATCCTATGTCCTGTGGTCCTGTGCTCCTCGGTGGCCTGGAAACCATCTTCAGTGGGGGAGGGGGTACAATTTTGAGAGCCCCATAAAAGTGATCAGGTGGCTCTAGAGCTGCCCCATCACTTTTATTGGAAAGCCCTTAGAAGGCTCTTAAAGCTTCATCAGCTGTGAGCGCCAAATAACCCCTTATCTACCATATACCTTGATAGACCCGGGAACTCAGCACAGGGATGGTGAGAACCCCTCATAATGGGCACAGCGGGTGTACAGACCCGGGAACTCAGCACAGGGATGGTGGGAACCCCTCATAATGGGCACAGCGGGTGTACAGACCCGGGAACTCAGCACAGGGATGGTGGGAACCCCTCATAATGGGCACAGCGGGTGTACAGACCCGGGAACTCAGCACAGGGATGGTGAGAACCCCTCATAATGGGCACAGCGGGTGTACAGACCCGGGAACTCAGCACAGGGATGGTGAGAACCCCTCATAATGGGCACAGCGGGTGTACAGACCCGAGAACTCAGCACAGGGATGGTGAGAACCCCTCATAATGGGCACAGCGGGTGTACAGACCCGAGAACTCAGCACAGGGATGGTGGGAACCCCTCACAATGGGCACAGCGGGTGTACAGACCCGGGAACTCAGCACAGGGATGGTGGGAACCCCTCATAATGGGCACAGCGGGTGTATAGACCCGGGAACTCAGCACAGGGATGGTGGGAACCCCTCATAATGGGCACAGCGGGTGTACAGACCCGGGAACTCAGCACAGGGATGGTGGGAACCCCTCATAATGGGCACAGCGGGTGTATAGACCTGGGAACTCAGCACAGGGATGGTGGGAACCCCTCATAATGGGCACAGCGGGTGTATAGACCCGGGAACTCAGCACAGGGATGGTGGGAACCCCTCATAATGGGCACAGCGGGTGTACAGACCCGGGAACTCAGCACAGGGATGGTGAGAACCCCTCATAATGGGCACAGCGGGTGTACAGACCCGGGAACTCAGCACAGGGATGGTGAGAACCCCTCATAATGGGCACAGCGGGTGTACAGACCCGGGAACTCAGCACAGGGATGGTGAGAACCCCTCATAATGGGCACAGCGGGTGTACAGACCCGGGAACTCAGCACAGGGATGGTGGGAACCCCTCATAATGGGCACAGCGGGTGTACAGACCCGGGAACTCAGCACAGGAATGGTGAGAACCCCTCATAATGGGCACAGCGGGGGTACAGACCCGGGAACTCAGCACAGGGATGGTGGGAACCCCTCATAATGGGCACAGCGGGTGTACAGACCCGGGAACTCAGCACAGGGATGGTGAGAACCCCTCATAATGGGCACAGCGGGTGTACAGACCCGGGAACTCAGCACAGGGATGGTGGGAACCCCTCATAATGGGCACAGCGGGTGTATAGACCCGGGAACTCAGCACAGGGATGGTGAGAACCCCTCATAATGGGCACAGCGGGTGTACAGACCCGGGAACTCAGCACAGGGATGGTGGGAACCCCTCATAATGGGCACAGCGGGTGTACAGACCCGGGAACTCAGCACAGGAATGGTGAGAACCCCTCATAATGGGCACAGCGGGGGTACAGACCCGGGAACTCAGCACAGGGATGGTGGGAACCCCTCATAATGGGCACAGCGGGTGTACAGACCCGGGAACTCAGCACAGGGATGGTGAGAACCCCTCATAATGGGCACAGCGGGTGTACAGACCCGGGAACTCAGCACAGGGATGGTGGGAACCCCTCATAATGGGCACAGCGGGTGTACAGACCCGGGAACTCAGCACAGGGATGGTGAGAACCCCTCATAATGGGCACAGCGGGTGTACAGACCTGAGAACTCAGCACAGGGATGGTGAGAACCCCTCATAATGGGCACAGCGGGTGTACAGACCTGAGAACTCAGCACAGGGATGGTGGGAACCCCTCATAATAGGCACAGCGGGTGTACAGACCCGGGAACTCAGCACAGGGATGGTGGGAACCCCTCATAATGGGCACAGGGTGGGGGGTTGGGTGTTTGTCAATCATCCAGCCTATCAGTTGTGTGTGGAGTGATCTGTTGCATGCTGCGATCTTATTGGTTGTGTACGGATACGTCCCATGAGGCTTTGCAAGCCTGACATTTACAAGCATGACTCGCGGAGGCAGAGGCATGATGAGACTTGTAGTTCTGCAACAGCTGGAGGTCCACAGCTTTCCCCCCCGGTGTTCCTGAGCACAGGGCGCCCTCTGGTGGATGTCAGTTGTACACGCTCTGTACATGGCGCTCTGTAGATGGCGCTCCTGGAAGTTTGCTGTTTCCATGGTTACATGCAGGAAGCCGCGTACCCCACTGGGGGGAGCTCTGGGTCCTAGAGACCATCCTGCGGCCTGTCCTCACAATGGGTGTGAATGGAGGCGGGGGAGGGGGAGGGGAGTGAGATTTGTGTGTAATCCCCTCATACAATGCTCCTCCGATCACTGGGGCCCATGACTGTCCTCGGGGGGCCCCGTATAGATGAGTGCGGCCGAGGAGGGCCCGGACCCCGCTGAGGACAGCCTGGAAGCCGTCATACAGGTGGGTGACCCCCGGGAGGGGCGACCGATAACTGTGTGGGGGGGCATTAGAGTGTAAGCTCCTCTGTATAGAGACTGATGTGACTGTGGGGGGAGGGGACATTAGAGTGTAAGCTCCTCTGTACAAAGACTGATGTGACTGTGGGGGGAGGGGACATTAGAGTGTAAGCTCCTCTGTATAGAGACTGATGTGACTGTGGGGGGGAGGGGACATTAGAGTGTAAGCTCCTCTGTATAGAGACTGATGTGACTGTGGGGGAGGGGACATTAGAGTGTAAGCTCCTCTGTACAAAGACTGATGTGACTGTGGGGGAGGGGACATTAGAGTGTAAGCTCCTCTGTACAAAGACTGATGTGACTGTGGGGGGAGGGGACATTAGAGTGTAAGCTCCTCTGTACAAAGACTGATGTGACTGTGGGGGAGGGGACATTAGAGTGTAAGCTCCTCTGTATAGAGACTGATGTGACTGTGGGGGGGAGGGGACATTAGAGTGTAAGCTCCTCTGTATAGAGACTGATGTGACTGTGGGGGAGGGGACATTAGAGTGTAAGCTCCTCTGTACAAAGACTGATGTGACTGTGGGGGGAGGGGACATTAGAGTGTAAGCTCCTCTGTACAAAGACTGATGTGACTGTGGGGGGAGGGGACATTAGAGTGTAAGCTCCTCTGTACAAAGACTGATGTGACTGTGGGGGAGGGGACATTAGAGTGTAAGCTCCTCTGTACAGAGACTGATGTGACTGTGGGGGAGGGGACATTAGAGTGTAAGCTCCTCTGTATAGAGACTGATGTGACTGTGGGGGGGAGGGGACATTAGAGTGTAAGCTCCTCTGTATAGAGACTGATGTGACTGTGGGGGGAGGGGACATTAGAGTGTAAGCTCCTCTGTACAGAGACTGATGTGACTGTGGGGGGAGGGGACATTAGAGTGTAAGCTCCTCTGTATAGAGACTGATGTGTGGGGGAGGGGACATTAGAGTGTAAGCTCCTCTGTATAGAGACTGATGTGACTGTGGGGGGAGGGGACATTAGAGTGTAAGCTCCTCTGTATAGAGACTGATGTGACTGTGGGGGGAGGGGACATTAGAGTGTAAGCTCCTCTGTATAGAGACTGATGTGACTGTGGGGGGAGGGGACATTAGAGTGTAAGCTCCTCTGTATAGAGACTGATGTGACTGTGGGGGAGGGGACATTAGAGTGTAAGCTCCTCTGTACAGAGACTGATGTGACTGTGGGGGAGGGGACATTAGAGTGTAAGCTCCTCTGTATAGAGACTGATGTGACTGTGGGGGAGGGGACATTAGAGTGTAAGCTCCTCTGTATAGAGACTGATGTGACTGTGGGGGGGAGGGGACATTAGAGTGTAAGCTCCTCTGTATAGAGACTGATGTGACTGTGGGGGGAGGGGACATTAGAGTGTAAGCTCCTCTGTACAGAGACTGATGTGACTGTGGGGGGAGGGGACATTAGAGTGTAAGCTCCTCTGTATAGAGACTGATGTGTGGGGGAGGGGACATTAGAGTGTAAGCTCCTCTGTATAGAGACTGATGTGACTGTGGGGGGAGGGGACATTAGAGTGTAAGCTCCTCTGTATAGAGACTGATGTGACTGTGGGGGGAGGGGACATTAGAGTGTAAGCTCCTCTGTATAGAGACTGATGTGACTGTGGGGGGAGGGGACATTAGAGTGTAAGCTCCTCTGTATAGAGACTGATGTGACTGTGGGGGAGGGGACATTAGAGTGTAAGCTCCTCTGTACAGAGACTGATGTGACTGTGGGGGAGGGGACATTAGAGTGTAAGCTCCTCTGTATAGAGACTGATGTGACTGTGGGGGGAGGGGACATTAGAGTGTAAGCTCCTCTGTATAGAGACTGATGTGTGGGGGGAGGGGACATTAGAGTGTAAGCTCCTCTGTATAGAGACTGATGTGACTGGGGGGGGGGGGGGGGACATTAGAGTGTAAGCTCCTCTGTACAGAGACTGATGTGACTGTGGGGGGGGGGGGGACATTAGAGTGTAAGCTCCTCTGTATAGAGACTGATGTGACTGTGGGGGAGGGGACATTAGAGTGTAAGCTCCTCTGTATAGAGACTGATGTGACTGTGGGGGAGGGGACATTAGAGTGTAAGCTCCTCTGTATAGAGACTGATGTGTGGGGGGAGGGGACATTAGAGTGTAAGCTCCTCTGTACAGAGACTGATGTGACTGTGGGGGGAGGGGACATTAGAGTGTAAGCTCCTCTGTATAGAGACTGATGTGACTGTGGGGGAGGGGACATTAGAGTGTAAGCTCCTCTGTATAGAGACTGATGTGACTGTGGGGGAGGGGACATTAGAGTGTAAGCTCCTCTGTATAGAGACTGATGTGACTGTGGGGGAGGGGACATTAGAGTGTAAGCTCCTCTGTACAGAGACTGATGTGACTGTGGGGGAGGGGACATTAGAGTGTAAGCTCCTCTGTACAGAGACTGATGTGACTGTGGGGGAGGGGACATTAGAGTGTAAGCTCCTCTGGTATAGAGACTGATGTGACTGTGGGGGAGGGGACATTAGAGTGTAAGCTCCTCTGTATAGAGACTGATGTGACTGTGGGGGAGGGGACATTAGAGTGTAAGCTCCTCTGTATAGAGACTGATGTGACTGTGGGGGGAGGGGACATTAGAGTGTAAGCTCCTCTGTATAGAGACTGATGTGACTGTGGGGGAGGGGACATTAGAGTGTAAGCTCCTCTGTACAGAGACTGATGTGACTGTGGGGGAGGGGACATTAGAGTGTAAGCTCCTCTGTATAGAGACTGATGTGACTGTGGGGGAGGGGACATTAGAGTGTAAGCTCCTCTGTATAGAGACTGATGTGACTGTGGGGGGAGGGGACATTAGAGTGTAAGCTCCTCTGTATAGAGACTGATGTGTGGGGGGAGGGGACATTAGAGTGTAAGCTCCTCTGTACAGAGACTGATGTGACTGTGGGGGGGGGGGGGACATTAGAGTGTAAGCTCCTCTGTATAGAGACTGATGTGACTGTGGGGGAGGGGACATTAGAGTGTAAGCTCCTCTGTACAGAGACTGATGTGACTGTGGGGGAGGGGACATTAGAGTGTAAGCTCCTCTGTACAGAGACTGATGTGACTGTGGGGGGAGGGGACATTAGAGTGTAAGCTCCTCTGTACAGAGACTGATGTGACTGTGGGGGGAGGGGACATTAGAGTGTAAGCTCCTCTGTATAGAGACTGATGTGACTGTGGGGGAGGGGACATTAGAGTGTAAGCTCCTCTGTATAGAGACTGATGTGACTGTGGGGGGGGGGGGGACATTAGAGTGTAAGCTCCTCTGTATAGAGACTGATGTGACTGTGGGGGGAGGGGACATTAGAGTGTAAGCTCCTCTGTACAGAGACTGATGTGACTGTGGGGGGGGAGGGGACATTAGAGTGTAAGCTCCTCTGTATAGAGACTGATGTGACTGTGGGGGAGGGGACATTAGAGTGTAAGCTCCTCTGTATAGAGACTGATGTGACTGTGGGGGGAGGGGACATTAGAGTGTAAGCTCCTCTGTACAGAGACTGATGTGGGGGGAGGGGACATTAGAGTGTAAGCTCCTCTGTACAGAGACTGATGTGACTGTGGGGGAGGGGACATTAGAGTGTAAGCTCCTCTGTACAGAGACTGATGTGACTGTGGGGGAGGGGACATTAGAGTGTAAGCTCCTCTGTACAGAGACTGATGTGACGGTGGGGGGAGGGGACATTAGAGTGTAAGCTCCTCTGTACAGAGACTGATGTGACTGTGGGGGGAGGGGACATTAGAGTGTAAGCTCCTCTGTACAGAGACTGATGTGACTGTGGGGGAGGGGACATTAGAGTGTAAGCTCCTCTGTACAGAGACTGATGTGACTGTGGGGGAGGGGACATTAGAGTGTAAGCTCCTCTGTATAGAGACTGATGTGACTGTGGGGGGGGGGGGGGACATTAGAGTGTAAGCTCCTCTGTACAGAGACTGATGTGACTGTGGGGGGAGGGGACATTAGAGTGTAAGCTCCTCTGTATAGAGACTGATGTGACTGTGGGGGAGGGGACATTAGAGTGTAAGCTCCTCTGTATAGAGACTGATGTGACTGTGGGGGGGGGGGACATTAGAGTGTAAGCTCCTCTGTATAGAGACTGATGTGACTGTGGGGGAGGGGACATTAGAGTGTAAGCTCCTCTGTATAGAGACTGATGTGACTGTGGGGGAGGGGACATTAGAGTGTAAGCTCCTCTGTATAGAGACTGATGTGACTGTGGGGGGGGGGGGGACATTAGAGTGTAAGCTCCTCTGTATAGAGACTGATGTGACTGTGGGGGAGGGGACATTAGAGTGTAAGCTCCTCTGTACAGAGACTGATGTGGGGGGAGGGGACATTAGAGTGTAAGCTCCTCTGTATAGAGACTGATGTGACTGTGGGGGAGGGGACATTAGAGTGTAAGCTCCTCTGTACAGAGACTGATGTGACTGTGGGGGGAGGGGACATTAGAGTGTAAGCTCCTCTGTATAGAGACTGATGTGACTGTGGGGGAGGGGACATTAGAGTGTAAGCTCCTCTGTATAGAGACTGATGTGACTGTGGGGGAGGGGACATTAGAGTGTAAGCTCCTCTGTACAGAGACTGATGTGACTGTGGGGGGGAGGGGACATTAGAGTGTAAGCTCCTCTGTACAGAGACTGATGTGACTGTGGGGGAGGGGACATTAGAGTGTAAGCTCCTCTGTATAGAGACTGATGTGACTGTGGGGGAGGGGACATTAGAGTGTAAGCTCCTCTGTACAGAGACTGATGTGACTGTGGGGGGAGGGGACATTAGAGTGTAAGCTCCTCTGTATAGAGACTGATGTGACTGTGGGGGAGGGGACATTAGAGTGTAAGCTCCTCTGTACAGAGACTGATGTGATTGGTTCAGTGATCTCTGTACAGCACTGCGGTATATGTGTCAGTTTGCGGTGTGGGAGGAGCTTGGAATAGAAGGCGGGTGTTCGTGATTCCAGTATTGTGTTCCGTCGGGCCGCCTTCGATGTGATCTGATTGCGATATTCCTTCCTCTTTCAGAAATTGACCCTCCGGGTCCTCAGCATTCCGGATCAGAGGTCCCTCACTGTCCGCGGTGACCCCATCAACCCCGTCCCGCGCCCCCTTCCGCTTTGTATCCGACAGATCGTAACGCAGAACCTCAGTCCTCCCCCGGAGCCAGGTGAGTGCAGTATATACACTATACACCCCCCATCCTCCTCTATACATACACTATATCACCAAAAGTATTGGGACACCTGCCTTTACACACACATGACCTTTAATGACATCACAGTCTTAGTCCGGAGGGTTCAGTATTGAGTTGGCTCCGCCCTTTGCTCACAGTCTCCGCTCTAATTCATCCCAAAGGTGTTGAGGTCAGGAATCTGTGCAGGCCAGTCAAGTTCCCCCACCCCAAACTGACTCATCCATGTCTTTATGGACCTTGCTTTGTGCACTGGTCCAAATCATTTGGTGGAGGGGGGATTATGGTGGGGGGGGAGGGGGGATTATGGTGGGAGGTTGTTTTTCAGGGGTTGGGTTTGGCCCCTTAGTTCCAGTGAAGGGAACTCTTAAGGCGTCAGCATACCAAGGCATTTTGGACAATTTCATGCTCCCAACTTTGTGGGAACACTTTGGGGACGGCCCCTTCCTGTTCCAACATTGCTGCCCACCAGTGCACAAAGCAAGGTCCATAAAGACATGGATGAGTGAGTTTGGGGGGAGGAACTTGACTGGCCTGCACAGAGTCCTGACCTCAACCCTATAGAGCCAGGCCTTCTTGTCCAACATCAGTACCTGACCTCACAAATGCTCTTCTGGAAGAATGATCAAACATTCCCATAGACACCCTCCTAAACCTTGTGGACGGCCTTCCCAGAAGAGTTGAAGCTGTTATAGCTGCAAAGGGCGGAGCCAACTCAATATTGAACCCTCCGGACTAAGACTGGGATGTCATTAAAGTTCATGTGCGTGTAAAGGCAGGCGTCCCAATACTTTTGGTAATATAGTGTAGAATATAATAATGTGTCGGGTATATAATCCCCTCCCCCGGAGTCAGGTGAGTGCCGCCTTGTGTGGGACAGGGGACATAGTCCCGGATTAATGAGAAGAATGTGGTGTGTCGGTATGCGGTGATGTCGGTGACCGGTTCATGCCGTGTTCTTCACAGGTGACACCGCAGACATGTCGTCCCTCCTCTCCGTACAAGAGGAAAATCGCATCCTGCAACAAGAGCTTTCCCGGGTGGAGGATCTCCTGGCGCAGAGCCGCGCAGAGAGGGACGAACTCGCCATCAAATACAATGCCATCAGCGAGAGGGTGAGTTGTGCCCCGCAGGGCCTTCTTTGTACATCGCTCCTTCCGTTGTTACATTTTATAGATATCAGGTGGCATGTTTCTCCCAAGAGACTGTGTAGAGGTGGGTGTGTCTATTCCCTCCACTCAGGTCTCAGATTACACTCAGCTCCCTGTGCAGTGTGTGACATCAGATCCCTGCCTGCTGGAGCTGACAAATTCTGTGTAAAATGTGTACTTTTGGAGGATGTAGAGAAGAGAAGGCTGCAGATAAACAGGTACAACTGATGTAGGAGGATCTGTTTCATCTCTGTGTATCACACATTGATCAGACGGGAGATAGAGAGATACAAAGTAACATTGTTTATAAACATTGATCATATTGGAGATAGAGAGATACAAAGTAACATTGTTTATCAATATGGATTTACTAAAACTCTAGAGTGCAGAATTTGGTGCAGCTGTACATGGCGGCCAATCAGCTTCTAACTTCAGCTAGTTCAATGAAGCTTTGACAATAAAACCTGGAATCTGATTGGTTTCTATGCAGAGCTGCACTCTCCAGTTTTAGTAAATGACCCCCGATGAGTTTCGTCCTTTATTCCATTCCCCGGCCCGGGATTGGTTGCTGCGGAGGGGTCTGCGTCTGTCCCCGGCGTGTTCCCACGATATCGGTCTTTTCATCCCATTTATCTCGGCTCTGCTGTGCTGCCCTCTGAGCCAGTGAGAGTCGTGTCCAGACAGGCAGCGGGTGCCATCGGGCAGGCTGAGACTTGCCCACAGTCAGTGTAGTGTGTGACATTGTGACATTGGTGACGCACCCAGCGCCGTCATTGTCCTCTCACATATTTCCCATGCTGCTGCCCAGACCCCCCACAGGGAATCATTGATCGGGGGCTCTGCACTGCCGAGTTGAGTGCCAGCTCTGTGACCCAGTCCCCTCCTATTACAGCCCAGAGCCCCCCCCCCCCACCCGGAGGATAGCTTCCCGTGTCCCCAATCACAGATCATCGTCTTTACAGAAGATAAAATCACCTCTATAGGAGATCCTCCGACATCCGTCCCACATACAATCCTCAGTAAATTGTTCAGTCTGGTGACACAAATATAGAGGAGGATGAAATGGGGACACAAACCTGTCACTTCCCCGCACTTCACAGTCCATATTTCTCTGATATTCCATGTCTTGTATTCTTATACAGCAACCTCATCATTTTATCATTAATAGCCGTCCTTCAGCTGCAGTCAGTGACTGTGCCTAGGCTGGGAGGATGTCATCAGTCTGCTGCAAGCAAGAGGAAGCATTTCCTCAGTCTCCCCTCCCCAGTGATCAGACTGTACATTGTAACCTTGTAGAAGGGGGCGGAGTCATTTCCTCAGTCTCCCCTCCCCCAGTGATCAGACTGTACATTGTAACTTTGTAATAAGTCACCCTCAGGTGAAGGGCAGTAGGCTGGGCTGATGAGACGTCTGTCCCGGTCCCCAGGGAGATGACAGAGGAGCTGAGTGTGAGGGATGATTGGAGGGAGCACTCCGCTGGCAGGTCCCTGATGGATATGGAAGCCCCTCCCCCCCATGGACAGACGTCACATGGAATGTGTGCAGATTTCTCTGTACAATAGCCGGCCATTGTAGTGAGCGCCCCCCGCTGTTTTATAGTAATAAAGAACTTAATGACAGTCAGGAGAAGATAAAACAAAGAGCTCACTGAATGGCTCTGGGCAGATAAATGTGGATTGCTGAGATCTGGTACACAGAGCTAGCACTCCACTTTATTAGTCGGTGTTCTTCCATAGTGACTCTTCATATCGGTGGCTGTCACCGGAGAGCCTCCCTCTATGTGTGCCGTTGTCTCTGTGTCAGCGGCTCCCCTCAGTCTTTGTGGCCTCACTAGTGACCGTCACAATGGCGTGAATTGGTGGTCGCTGTGGTGACGGTTGCCGGGGGGACGGTGAACTCATCACATTCAGTGCTGTCTGTGCCTTTTTGGTGAGGGACAATGGGCATTCTTCAAGTGTCTTTATTGGAGGAGCCTTACACCCCCCAGAGCTGGATGGTGGCTGCACTCTGTAGATAACATGCCCAATCTAATGGTGTGCCCAACACCACGCCGGTGTGCCCCCCTTCCCCGGGGCCCCAGCCTGATCCCCCAAATCTCAACTTATGCCCCAAAGGTTACCGCATTTAATGTCCCCCCATCCGCAAATCCACGGTATAGATGAGACCACTATTCTAAGATCCTTTGATATGTGTATTGATGTAGTCGGTCTTCCTTGTTCAGCAGTTGGCTGGATTTATTGACCAACAACCAATCAAAAACTATCCTTCACTGATGAGGCTACAATAAACCTAAATGTGATTGGCCGGTGCAGGTCATTTGTCCACTACTGTCTTAAACAAACCAGAGTGCTTTGTGTTCAGTGTGGTGTCCCCTGGAGCCCCTCTCCCGAATGCTGGAGCCCTTCCCCGAGCCCCTCTCCGGAATGCGGGAGCCCCTCTGCGGAATGCTGGAGCCCATCCCTGAGCCCCTCCCTGGAATGCTTGAGCCCCTCCCTGGAATGCTGGAGCCCCTCCCTGGAATGCTGGAGCCCCTCCCTGGAATGCTGGAGCCCCTCTCCGGAATGCTGGAGCCCCTCTCCGGAATGCTGGAGCCCCTCTCCGGAATGCTGGAGCCCCTCTCCGGAATGCTGGAGCCCCTCTCAGAAATGCTGGAGAACCTCCCCAGACTGCTGGAGCCCCTCTCCAGAATGCTGGAGCCCTTCTCCGAAATGCTGGAGCCCCTCCGGAATGCTGGAGCCCCTCCCTGGAATGCTGGAGCCCCTCCCTGGAATGCTGGAGCCCCTCCCTGGAACGCTGGAGCCCCTCCCTGGAACTCTGGAGCCCCTCCCTGGAACGCTGGAGCCCCTCCCTGGAACGCTGGAGCCCCTCCCTGGAACGCTGGAGCCCCTCTCTGGAACGCTGGAGCCCCTCTCTGGAACGCTGGAGCCCCTCTCTGGAACGCTGGAGCCCCTCTCTGGAACGCTGGAGCCCCTCTCTGGAACGCTGGAGCCCCTCTCTGGAACGCTGGAGCCCCTCTCTGGAACGCTGGAGCCCCTCTCTGGAACGCTGGAGCCCCTCTCTGGAACGCTGGAGCCCCTCTCTGGAACGCTGGAGCCCCTCTCCGGAACGCTGGAGCCCCTCTCTGGAACGCTGGAGCCCCTCTCCGGAACGCTGGAGCCCCTCTCCGGAATGCTGGAGCTTCTCCCCCGGAATAGTGGAGCCTATCCCTGACTTCGGTCTGCAGGGTGGAACTTTATTATTTAATGTCATTTTCTCGTTTTTTTTAATCGTTTTCTATTTGCTGAATGTGAAATATGAAAAGTGATAATTTTATAAGCGATTGATAAAGCCAGGGGGTGACTTCCATTTTGGGTTCAATCGTTCTGAGGTGGTCACATGTACAGTGAACACCAATTAATAAGAACTAGATTTGATTATAATATTGGAAGGATCATTTTATTGAAGGGTCAGATCTGTACAGACAGCCTGGATCTGGGGAGTCGTAGGAAAGAAGAAAGCGTGACTTTGCACACAGGTGACTTCCCAACCCTCTAAATCTAGAAGAAGATTCTGCTACAAAGTAAAGTTCATATGAATGATTCAGGACGTCTTCTTATCAGGTGCCAGCCATGTTGTGTCTTCCTTGTCCATGGAGGATTCTGGGTAATATGCTCTCCAGCCCAAAACATCTTCTGAATCTTCTACAGATGTCTAGTGGTCAGCTAAGAGCTGCAGAGGATTCGGGTTCCTACACTTGTCCCCCCGACGCCATCTCCGAGCCACATCGACTTCCCCAACATTTGTTATCTGTTATTTCCAGATGTGAAACTAACAGCAAAAAAGACTGATTGGTCCATCGAGTCTGCGAATTAAACCTTTTTATCTGAGTCCAGATCTATGATTATTACAAGTATGTCTGAAGTTACTTACTGTTGACTGACTCACTACCTCTGCTGGAAGTCTGTTCCAACCATCAACTACTCTTTCAGTAAAATAATACTTTCTAAGGTTTTGAACTTTCCTCCTATTAGTTTGAGGTCATGTAGGATCTATATAGAAGAATCAGGACCTCCTTCATTCTGCTGGTGACCCCTCTAGTGATATAAAGATCTATATAGAGGGATCAGGACCTCCTTCCTTCTGCTGGTGATCCCTCTAGTGATATAAAGATCTATGAACTATATAGAGGAATCAGGACCTCCTTCCTCCTGCTGGTGATCCCTCTAGTGATATAAAGATCGATATAAAGGAATCGGGACCTCCTTCCTCCTGCTGGTGATCCCTCTAGTGATATAAAGATCTATATAGAGAAATTGGGACCTCCTTCCTCCTGCTGGTGACCCCTCTAGTGATATAAAGATCTATATATAGAGAAATCAGGACCCCCTTCCTCCTGCCGGTGAGTCATTTTGTGATATAAAGATCTATATATAATAATCAGGACCTCCTTCCTCCTGCTGGTGACCCCTCTAGTGGTATAAAGATCTATGAACTATTTAGAGCAATCAGGACCTCCTTCCTCCTGCCGGTGATCCCTCTAGTGATATAAAGATCTATATAGAGGAATCAGGACCTCCTTCCTCCTGCCGGTGATCCCTCTAGTGATATAAAGATCTATATAGAGGAACCAGGACCTCCTTCCTCCTGCTGGTGATCCCTCTAGTGATATAAAGATCTATATAGAAGAATCAGGACCTCTTTCATTCTGCTGGTGATCCCTCTAGTGATATAAAGATCTATATAGAGGAATCAGGACCTCCTTCATTCTGCTGGTGACCCCTCTAGTGAATAAAGATCTATATACAAAAATCAGGACCTCCTTCCTCCTTCTGGTGACCCCTCTAGTGATATAAACATCTATGAACTATATAGAGGAATCAGGACCTCCTTCCTCATGAGAATAGAGAATCGGGTGCAGAAGGAGGGAGGTGGATGAGTGACGGTAAAAACGGGTGCAGTGTGTCTGGGCATTAGGGTGCAGGAAGATCTGTATGGAAGGCTGGTATAAAGACAGATTCATGCACTTCTATTAGTTGCAGGTTGTACTTGCAAGTAAAGATTTTTATTCTTAAAGCTTTTAAAAACTTCTTGCTCAGGATTTGTTCTTTATAGTTGTCATGTCTGTCCTTAGAGAGAGTGGCATGTAGCCCAGTGCTGGTAAAGTGACGGCAGATCTCAACCATAATTTTTTGCGGCAGTTTAAAAAATTTAAAATAATGTTGGTTTTCTATCTGTATGACCTACATGTCCTCTGATTGTCTATATCAGGGGTTTCTAAACTTTCTAAAGAAAGGGCCAGTTTATTGTCCTTAAGACTTTAGGGGGGAGCGGACTGTGACCAGTGGGAGCAAACAATGCTCCATCTTTGGTATTAGGGTGAGAAATAGTTGGTGTCAATGGCAGGAATAGTGCCCCATTGTTGGTGTCAGTGACAGAAATAATGCCTCAAGGGCCAGATAAAGGCAAGCAAAGGGCCACAGTTTGGAGACCACTGGTCTAGAAGAATGGTGACTGTCCTTTCACTAGACTGGTGTCATATTGGGTGTCATCAAACTCGCCCCACCCCACCCCTTACAGAATATAAGGATTACTTGCATTTACTTTTGTTTCCTGTGCTGACAGCTGGAGCAGACGCTA
Source organism: Aquarana catesbeiana (assembly GCF_042186555.1). Classification (NCBI taxonomy): domain Eukaryota; kingdom Metazoa; phylum Chordata; class Amphibia; order Anura; family Ranidae; genus Aquarana; species Aquarana catesbeiana. The sequence goes on along the minus strand of NC_133333.1, from coordinate 4,214,581 downwards.
CGATTGGACAGTGGCGAGCGTGAAAGAGACTCCCTGGAGACGCGGAGCCTGGCGCAGCAAAATGTAGAGCTCAGGCGGCGGCTGGAGGAAGAACAAGCTGCATATAAGCGAAAGCTTCAAGCCTACCAGGAGGGTCAACAGCGGCAAGCCCAGCTGGTCCAGAAGCTGCAAGCCAAGGTGTGTGTGAATAGGAGGAGGGCACAGAGATCTGTTATAGAGAAATCTGTCTATGTTTACAAAATCTATAGAGTGTGAGGCCTACTTACCAAATCTATGGAGTGTGAGGGCCTACTTACCAAATCTATGGAGTGTGAGCGCCTACTTACAAAATCTATGGAGTGTGAGGGTCTACTTACCAAATCTTTGGAGTGTGAGGGCCTACTTCCCAAATCTTTGCAGTGTTAGGGCCTACTTTCCAAATCTTTGGAGTGTGAGGGCCTACTTACCAAATCTATGGAGTGTGAGCGCCTACTTACAAAATCTATGGAGTGTGAGCGCCTACTTAGCAAATCTATGGAGTGTGAGGGTCTACTTCCCAAATCTTTGCAGTGTTAGGGCCTACTTCCCAAATCTTTGCAGTGTTAGGGCCTACTTCCCAAACCTTTGGAGTGTGAGGGCCTACCTCCAAAATCTATGGAGTGTGAGCGCCTTCTTACCAAATCTTTGGAGTGTGAGGGCCTACTTCCCAAATCTTTGGAGTGTGAGGGCCTACTTCCCAAATCTTTGGAGTGTGAGGGCCTACTTCCCAAATCTATGGAGTGTGAGGGCGTACTTCCCAAATCTTTGCAGTGTGAGGGCCTACTTCCTAAACCTTTGGAGTGTGAGGGCCTACTTCCCAAATCTTTGGAGTGTGAGGGCCTACTTCCCAAATCTTTGCAGTGTGAGGGCCTACTTCCTAAACCTTTGGAGTGTGAGGGCCTACTTCCCAAATCTTTGGAGTGTGAGGGCCTACTTCCCAAATCTTTGGAGTGTGAGGGCCTACTTCCCAAATCTTTGGAGTGTGAGGGCCTACTTCCCAAATCTTTGCAGTGTGAGGGCCTACTTCCCAAACCTTTGCAGTGTGAGGGACTACTTTCCAAACCTTTGGAGTGTGAGGGACTACTTCCCAAACCTTTGGAGTGTGAGGGCCTACTTCCCAAACCTTTGGAGTGTGAGGGCCTACTTCCCAAACCTTTGGAGTGTGAGGGCCTACTTCCCAAACCTTTGGAGTGTGAGGGCCTACTTCCCAAACCTTTGGAGTGTGAGGGCCTACTTCCCAAACCTTTGGAGTGTGAGGGCCTACTTCCCAAACCTTTGGAGTGTGAGGGCCTACTTCCCAAACCTTTGGAGTGTTACTTCCCAAACCTTTGGAGTGTGAGGGCCTACTTCCCAAACCTTTGGAGTGTGAGGCCCTACCAAGAACGTTTGATGGTAATCTTCCCTCTGTTTCTCCGCAGGTTCTGCAGTACAAGAAGCGATGTGGAGACGTGGAGCAGCAGTTGCTGGAACGATCGACGGAGCTGGAGCATGAACGTCTTAGTGTAAATCTTAATTTATATAAAATAAAGATCAAATTCCTTTATATTAAACTTAAGCCCTGGATGGTGCCTGAACAAAGATGGTGCTGGCCTTCTGGAGGGAAAACCAGATGAAGGCATTGTTGGGGAGGGGGGGCTGTGATCTCTGTGAGAGGTAATAAATATCTGGATATGTTATACTGGCACATTACTGAGCATGGAAATATACATCTGATGACAGGTTCACTTTGAATATACACATAATAATTAATGTTATACCCACCATATGGACAGCCGCTCCAGCTTCTCTAATGAGGATGGAAATGATTTGTGTAATAAATATACACTTTTCCTTTTATAGAGCCGCCTGGAGATGACGGACTCGCGGCTGCGGCAGGAGGAGGAGACCAGCAATGAACTGGAGAACGCACTGATACGCCTGGAGGAGGAACAGCAGAGGTAGGAGACAGAGAGTCCATGGTGGTCACAGGAATGGGCGGAGCTCTGGGGCTGGTGGTCACAGGAATGGGTGGAGCTCGGGGGCTGGTGGTCACTAAATGTTCTCATAGTGATAGGGAGCCTGAAACATGTTACTGTCTGACATTTTTCCCTCAGGTCTCCGCAGCCAGTATAGGAATGTTTTATTGAAATCACTGCTATTTGTGTGTTATAGCAAAGAGGGATCTATGTGAGGACTAGAATTGTCCAGCCATTGAGAAACTACAAGCTCCAGCTAGTCCTGGCTGCCGTAGAATGTGTGTGTGTCCTGTTCACTTGTTAGCTGTAGGCTGGCAAATTCAGTTTCACATCTTCATCCAAAAAACAAGATTAAATCAGGATTATTAGTCCCTTGACACGTCTATTTCCAAGTACTGCAGAGCTTTCCAATGTCCCGTCCGAATACTACAGGAACTTCCAGTGTCCTCTCCCAGTACTACAGAAACTTCCAGTGTCCTCTCCCAGTACTGCAGAAACTTCCAGTGTCCTCTCCCAGTACTACAGAAACTTCCAGTGTCCTCTCCCAGTACTACAGAAACTTCCAGTGTCCTCTCCCAGTACTGCAGAAACTTCCAGTGTCCTCTCCCAGTACTACAGAAACTTCCAGTGTCCTCTCCCAGTACTACAGAAACTTCCAGTGTCCTCTCCCAGTACTACAGAAACTTCCAGTGTCCTCTCCCAGTACTACGGAGACTTCCAGTGTCCTCTCCCAGTACTACGGAGACTTCCAGTGTCCTCTCCCAGTACTACGGAGACTTCCAGTGTCCTCTCCCAGTACTACAGACTTCCAGTGTCCTCTCCCAGTACTACAGAAACTTCCAGTGTCCTCTCCCTGTACTACAGAAACTTCCAGTGTCCTCTCCCAGTACTACAGAAACTTCCAGTGTCCTCTCCCAGTACTACAGAAACTTCCAGTGTCCTCTCCCAGTACTACAGAAACTTCCAGTGTCCTCTCCCAGTACTACGGAGACTTCCAGTGTCCTCTCCCAGTACTACGGAGACTTCCAGTGTCCTCTCCCAGTACTACAGACTTCCAGTGTCCTCTCCCAGTACTACAGAAACTTCCAGTGTCCTCTCCCTGTACTACAGAAACTTCCAGTGTCCTCTCCCTGTACTACAGAAACTTCCAGTGTCCTCTCCCAGTACTACGGAAACTTCCAGTGTCCTCTCCCAGTACTACAGAGACTTCCAGTGTCCTCTCCCAGTACTACGGAAACTTCCAGTGTCCTCTCCCAGTACTACGGAGACTTCCAGTTTCCTCTCCCAGTACTACAGAAACTTCCAGTGTCCTCTCCCAGTACTACGGAAACTTCCAGTATCCTCTCCAAGTACTACGGAGACTTCCAGTGTCCTCTCTCAGTACTACAGAGACTTCCAGTGTCCTCTCCCAGTACTACGGAAACTTCCAGTATCCTCTCCAAGTACTACGGAGACTTCCAGTGTCCTCTCTCAGTACTACAGAGACTTCCAGTGTCCTCTCCCAGTACTACGGAGACTTCCAGTGTCCTCTCTCAGTACTATGGGGCCTTCCAGTGTCCTGTCCCAGTACTACGGAGACTTCCAGTGTCCTGTCCCAGTACTACAGAGACTTCCAGTGTCCTGTCTGAGAACTATGGATCCTCCTAATCTCCTGCCACCCTCTCTGTGCAGTAATCCACAGATCTGCAAGAGACAATTTACATGTCAGTGTTCAGCTTTTCTTCTCCTCTCTATAGGAGTTCCAGCCTCACCCAGGTCAATGCCATGCTGAGAGAGCAGCTGGACCAGGCCAACGCCGCCAATCAGGCTCTGAGTGAGGATCTGCGCAAGTTGACAAACGATTGGACCAAAGCCCGCGATGAGCTGGAGCAGAAAGAGAGCGAGTGGAGGAGAGAGGAAGAGGTGAGTGACGTCACCCATAGATCACAGCCAGGTACCATCTGATGTGACTGTTCTCTGTACAACACTGCGGTATATGTCAGAGCTATATAAATGTATAATAATAGTGTGTGACTGGGGGGGGGGGGGGGGCATTAGAGTGTAAGCTCCTCTGGTACAGAGACCGAACCAAGGTGACTGGCTTAGTGATCTTTGTACAGCACTGCGGTATATGTCAGAGCTATATAAATGTATAATAATAATAGTAGTGTGTGACTGTGGGGGAGGGGGACATTAGAGTGTAAGCTCCTCTGGTACAGAGACTGATGTGATTGGCTCAGTGATCTCTGTACAGCACTGCGGTATATGTCAGAGCTATATAAATGTATAATAATAATAATAGTGTGTGACTGTGGGGGGGGGGGGGGGGGGGGGGCAGTAGAGTGTAAGCTCCTCTGGTACAGAGACTGATGTGATTGGCTCAGTGATCTCTGTACAGCACTGCGGTATATGTCAGAGCTATATAAATGTATATTAATAATAATAGTGTGTGACTGTGGGGGGGGGGGGGGGCAGTAGAGTGTAAGCTCCTCTGGTACAGAGACTGATGTGATTGGCTCAGTGATCTCTGTACAGCACTGCGGTATATGTCAGAGCTATATAAATGTATATTAATAAGTGTGTGACTGTAGAGGCATGTTAGAGTGCAAGCTCCTGTGGTGCAGAGACTACTGTAAGTGACTTTATGTAATTGATGATATATAAATATGAAATATAATTTCTTTTTTTTCTCCTGATCCTTTGTCGCCCTCTGCAGTCCTTTAACTCCTACTTCAGTAATGAGCACAGCCGGCTGCTGTCACTGTGGAGGCAGGTTGTTGGGTTCCGCAGACACTTCAGTGAGATGAAAACCATGACAGAGAGGTGGGTGATGATGGCTTTGTATGGATTTTATCTAAAGGGCCTAAGATTTTGGGTGCATCAAGAATGTGCGACTGTACGCTTCAAACGCCGGTCCACACAGCATAAACTTGGCTGCAAAATAGTGAATGCAAATAGAGTGAAAATAATGTGATGAATGTGTTTATAGCAGGCTATGAGTCTATGAATTCTCTCCTCTCTGTACGCAGGGACCTGACGCTGATTCAGAAGGAACTGTCGCAGTCCTGCCGCACTCTTCATGCCTCGTGCCTGAACGTCAGCGGATCTCATCGGCTGGCAGAAAACAATGGCGTCGCCGTAGTGGAGAGGCAGGCGCTGCAGCTGGCCCAGCTGGACGAGCAGCTGAAGGACAAAGTGCGACAAATGATCCAGCTGCAAGCGGCATACGACGCGGAGAAGGCGGAGCTTAGCGCCAGGTTGGTTACCTGCTAATCCAATCTAGTCTGAGGTTGAGCCCTATGCCCCGTGGCTGCCCGCCCGCGCCACAGCTTGACCGTCTCTGGTTTGTGACTTGGGTCTGGTTTTGTCCTGCAGGGCGGCAGAACTGAGTAAGACCATTGAGCGTCTGCAGAGCGACAGCAAGGAAAAAGACCTTCAGATCAGGAGCCTGCAGGAGAAGGTACAAAAACAAAATGGCCGCACGGCTGATTAGAGGCTTAAAGCTGAACTCTGGAATAAGCAAATATTGTCTACTGACCTCCAGCTGTTGCAGAACTACAAGTCCCATGAGGCATAGCAACACTCTGACAGCCACGAGCATGACACCCAGAGGCAGAGGCATGATGGGACTTGTAGTTTTGCAACAGCTGGAGGTCCGCTAATTGAAGATCCCTGGTCTAAATACATCGGTCATGTGACTTTTTCTTCAATCTTGGTGAGCTTTGTGTATTTCTTCCAGATCTGTTCCCTCATCCAGTGTGAGACTTCCTGTAATAAAGACCGCCCACTGCTGCTCTCTCTTCCTGTGCAGGGGGACTGGTCTTGTCTCCGCCCCCCTCCTGTAGTTCTTTCCAGGATGCCTGTAGTGGGTGTAGCCTGATGGGCCCCTCCCACAGCTCTGCTCTTCCCTGGTACAGGAGGACTGGTCTTTTATCCACCCCCAAGTTTCCTGTAGTTGGTGGAGCCTGCTCGGCCCCTCCCACAGCTCTTAATAAATGAAAAGGAATGCGGCTCTCTCACCAAGGGAGCCTCCTGAGTATAGAAGTAGAGTCCACCATAGGATGCTCAGGCTGTTGTGTCCTCCGGACAACACTTGGGCAACAGTCAAAATAGAAAAAAGCCGGCAACTCCATGTCCATATCCAAATGTAAACATTTATTGATACATGTACCAACAAACGTTTACATTTGGATATGGACATGGAGTTGCCGGCTTTTCCTATTTTGCCTCCCACAGGTCTGCTTTCTCTCCTTATGCAGGAGAACTGGTCTTGTCTCCGCCCCCTCCTGTCGTTTTTCTGTAGTGGGTGGAGCCTCCTGGGCCCCTCCCACAGCTCTGCTTTCTCTCCTTGTGCATGGTACCTGGTCTTGTCTCAGCCCCTCCTGTAGTTTTCTGTAGTAGGTGGAGCCTCCTGGGCCCCTCCCACAGCTCTGCTTTCTCTCCTTGTGCATGGTGCCTGATCTTGTCTCAGCCCCTCCTGTAGTTTTCTGTATTGGGTGGAGCCTCCTGGGCCCCTCCCACAGCTCTGCTCTCTCTCCTTGCGCATGGTACCTGGTCTTGTCTCGCGGCCCCTCCTGTAGTTTTCTGTAGTGGGTGGAGCCTCCTGGGCCCCTCCCACAGCTCTGCTTTCTCTCCTTGTGCATGGTACCTGGTCTTGTCTCCACCCCTCCTGTCATTTTTCTGTAGTGGGTGGAGCCTCCTGGGCCCCTCCCACAGCTCTGCTTTCTCTCCTTGCATATGGTACCTGGTCTTGTCTCCGCCCCTCCTGTAGTTTTCTGTAGTGGGTGAAGCCTCCTGGGCGCCTCCCACAACTCTGCTTTCTCTCCTTGCACATGGTACCTGCTCTTGTCTCCGCCCCTTCTGTAGTTTTCTGTATTGGGTGGATCCTCCTGGGCCCCTCCCACAGCTCTGCTTTTTCTCCTTGCACATGGTACCTGGTCTTGTCTCTGCCCCTGCTGTAGTTTTCTGTAGTGGGTGGAGCCTCCTTGGCCCCTCCCACAGCTCTGCTTTCTCTCCTTGGGCATGGTACCTGATCTTGTCTCCGCCCCCTCCTGTCATTTTTCTGTAGTGGGTGGAGCCTCCTGGGCCCCTCCCACAGCTCTGCTTTCTCTCCTTGCACATGGTACCTGGTCTTGTCTCCGCCCCTGCTGTAGTTTCCGTAGTGGGTGGAGCCTCCTGGGCCCCTTTCACAGCTCTGCTCTCTGCACAGGCTATGTACAGCACACTGATGTTACTGCTAGTTTTACAATGTAATCTCTGGGTTTGCAAAGGCATTTGGTGCTCAGAGTGGATTTACAATCATTGAGGGTAATGAGGAATATATTTAAATGACTTTTTTTTTTTTTGCCCGGAGTTCAGCTTTAATAAAATATCTTCCCAAAATATTTTGAATGTTGTGTGTGGACACAGTTGCCTGAGACATAAGAGTAGAATGCGGGGCAGTGTGAGGCATCCGCTGGGCCGGGGAGGTGGGAGGCTTCTCCTCCCTCATCATGTTTTTGGACTTTGAGACGTCTGATTTATCATTGCAGGAGAGGAGTGAGATGGAGGAGCAGGCCATGCTGGTCGGGGAGGAGGTGGAAGCACTGAAGGCTGAGAGAGAAATTCTACAAGAGACCCTCCGAGAACTCACCCAGGTCTGACACCCACAGATGTAGGCTGAGGAGCTGACAATCTAATGAGTGGAGGAGGCTTACAGGAGACAGTTATCCTACCAATAAAATATTAGAAGTGATAGTTTCTGCTGTTTCGTTATATTCTGTAACTAGAATTGGAACTGAAGGCTAAAGGCTCAAGGCTTTTTTTACCTTCATGCATTCTATGCATAAAGATCAAAAAAACTTTTCTGTGCAGCGCTTTCCCCAACTTGTTCATTCCTCGACTTAGTTTGGGTAGGTGGAACACTTTGCTGGGGGTGGGTCAGCCACGCCCTTTGACCTCTGGGGACACGCCTTCTGACCTTTTGGAGGAGGTCCCTATTCCAATCCCTGAGTCCTAACCTTGTTCTTCAAGGGAAAACCCTAACCCCCTAATACTTACCTGAGCCCCCTTTCGATCCAGTGATATGAAAGACAGCTTCTCCCGAGTCTCTCATACCTCATTGGCTGAGACAGCAGCGCGTGCCGTTGGCTCCCACTACTCTCAATTACAGCCAATGAGGAGAGCGTGGGGGTGGGGCCGAGTCCCAGCTTTTATTTGTCTTATGGACGCATAAGGCGGGGCTTCGGGAGCGAGCACCCACCAGTGCCCCCCAGAGAAAGCGGCTTGCTATTGGGGGGCACTGGCTGAAGAGGAGGAGTGCCGACGGGTGCGAGGATCGGAGCTGCTTTGTGCAAAATCATTACACAGAGCAGGTAAATAAGGCATGTTTGTTATTTGAAAAAGAACGTTGAAGTGTCACACCCCCGCTAAGAGGTCCAGATACAATTTTATTCCTTTAAAACTCGGGGGGGGGGGGGGTAATCCAAAAAAGTAGCCAATCTCCAGAACCATGGGTCCTAGGAGCCCCAATTGTCACCAATGGTGGGGTAGGACTTAGGCTACCTACCCCCCAAATTTGGGGTCTCTGTGACTTTAATGTTCAGGGAAGGCACCTGCCTTCCCTGACTGCACGTCCTTGAACTGTGCGCCACGGTTGCTGACGGTGGGAGGGAATAATGCCTCAAGGGCCAGATAAAAGCATGAAAAGGGCCCCATCTGGCCCCTGGGCCGCAGTTTGGAGACCACTGATTTACACCAACATCAATATCTTAACCCAGGGGTCTCAAACTGGTGACCCTCCAGCTGTTGCAGAACTACAATTCCCATGAGGCATTGCAAGGCTGACATTTTCAAGCATGACTCCCATAGGCAGAGGCATGATGGAACTTGTAGTTCCACAACAGCTGGAGGGCCGCCAGTTTGAGACCCTTGTCTTAACCACTTCATACCCCGCCCATAGTAATATGACGCCTGCAGGAGGGATCTCCCATCCTGGGCGGGTGTCAGATGACGTCCTGGGCTTCCCGGCCGTCTAGGGGGCACTCGGAAGCCGGTGCTCGTGCACCCTGCGATTGCCGGTAACAGAGGCGGAACGTGGAACGTGGATCTGTGTGTGTGTAAACACACAGATCCAGATCCTGTCAGGGGGGAGGAGACCGATGGTGTGTTCCCAGTACAGAGGAACACTGATTGGTCTCCTCCCCTTGTGAGTCCCCTCCCCCTACAGTTAGAATCACTCCCTAGGTAACACATTTAACCCCTTGATTGCCCCCTAGTGTTAACCCCCTTCCCTGCCAGTGACATTTATACAGTAATCAGTGCATTTTAAAGCACAGATCGCTGTGAATGGTCCCAAAATAGTGTCAAAAGTGTCCGATATGTCCGCCACAATGTCGCAGTCACGATAAAAATCGCAGATCACCGCCATTACTAGTAAAAAAAATAATAATAATAAAAATTCCATAAATCTATCCCCTATTTTGTAGACGCTATAACTTTTGCGCAAGCCAATCAATATACGCTTATTGCGATTTTTTTTTTTTTACCAAAAATATGTAGGAGAATACTTATCGGCCTAAACTGAGAACATTTTTTTTTTTTTAAATTGGGATATTTATTATAGCAAAAAGTGAAAAAATATTGTGTTTTTTTTTCAAACTTGTCACTCTTCTTTTGTTTATAGCGCAAAAAATAAAAACCGCAGTGGTGATCAAATACCACCAAAAGAAAGCTCTATTTGTGGAGGAAAAAAAAAAATGATAAAAATGTTATTTGGGTACAATGTTGCATGACCGCGTAATTGTCATTCAAACTGCGACAGCGCTGAAAACTGAATATTGGCCTGGGCAGGAAGGGGGTGAAAATGCCCGGTATTGAAGTGGTTAATAATACCAATAAGATAACCCTTTGGGTCCAGCGCTATCTTTCCTTCAGTTCTTTCTATTCTGTAACATTCAGTAGAATTGAATTGTCCCTTTTCTTTGGCTAATATCAGTAGAAGATTTCTGGGAGGGGATAATCTCGGGGAAGGCGGTCCTCCAGGAATATTGATTAGATGGCGCTGATTATGGGTCGGTGAATTTTCGTCAGTTTTTTTTTTTTTATTTTAATGTTTTTTTGCTTTTCATTGGAATTGTCCGGCAGGCGGTGCTGAGTGACACGGACAGCGGTCTGCAGATCTCCAGCGACAGGACGTCGGAGTTCATAGAGAGCGAGGGTCCGGGACTCTCCCTGAGGGGTCTCTCCAGCAGCCTGCGCACCTCCTCTCCCATCCGCCGCTCTTCTCCGCACCGCAGCTCCTCGCCAAGACGCAGCCTGTCACCGGCGTTCCGGGACTCGGCTCTCTCCGCCGTGCACTCCGCTTTACAGAGGAGACAGCTGCAAGTTCAGGTAAGTCCCATTCTATGTAGCATAACACGGAGAGCTCAGAGAGACCATGCCAAACTGCACCCCCTCCTCAAGATTCCCCCAGTACAAATCACCCCGCCTAGCACAAATCCCCTACCCCTCAAATTTCCCCTTTTAGTACACATCCTCTCCCCTCCACTCCAAATCCCCCCCTTCTAGCACAAATCCACACCCCAAATTTCCCCTCTTAGCACCACTCTCCTCCCCCCTTCACCATATCACCTCTTCTTGCACAAACCCCCCAAATTCCCCCTCCTAGCACAAATCCACCCCTCCTGCTGAAATCCCCCCCCCCCCCTCTGAACACAAATCTTTGCTCCCCATCCCCAAAAACCCCAACACAACTGCCCCTCCCCCAAAAAAGTCACCCCCACCTAGCATAAATCCTCTACCCCTGAAAATTCCCCTCCAGGTACACATCCTCTCCCCTCCACTCCAAATCCCCCCCCCCCCGTCTAGCACAAACCCCCCCAAACCAAACAAAAATGTCCCCTCCTAGCACCATTCCCCCCCCTTCACCATATCACCTCTTCTTGCACAACCCCCCCAAATTCCCCCTCCTAGCACAAATCCGCGCCCCTTCTGAAATCCCCCCTGAACATAAATCGTTGCTCCCCATCCCCAAAAACCCCAACACAAATGCCCCTCCCCAAAAAAAGTCACCCCCACCTAGCATAAATCCTCTACCCCTGAAAATTTCCCTCCGAGTACACATCCTCTCCCCTCCACTCCAAATCCCCCCCGCCCCCGCCTAGCACAACCCCCCCCTCCAAACAAAAATGTCTCCTCCTAGCACCATTCTCCTCCCCCCTTCACCATATAACCTCTTCTAGCAGAAACCCTCCAAATCGACCCTCCTAGCACAAATCCGCGCCCCTTCTGAAATCCCCCCCTCCCAGCACAAATCTTTGCTTCCCATTCCCCAAATCCCCCCAACACAAATGCCCCTCCCCCAAAAAAGTCACCCCCACCTAACATAAATTCTCTACCCCTCAAATTTCCCCTCCGAGTATACAACCTCTCCCCTCCACTCCAGATCCCCCCTCCTAGCACCAAAATTTCCCCTCCCAGTACCAGTCTCCTCCCTTCACCATATCACCTCTTTAAGGACAAACCTAGCACAAATCCTCTTCCCCCATCCCCCCTCCCAACACAAATCCCCCTAAATCACCACTCCTAGCAATTCTTGCCCCTGCAAACCCCCAACACAAATCCTCCTCAATCTTCCCGCAGCACCCCCCCCCCCCCCCCACATGAAACCACAGTGCCCAGGGCAGCTGCCCCTCCTGCCCACCCCTTGTCTTGGCCCTTGATGGAGGTAAGTTCTCTATACTGGAGTGAGGAACGTTCAATGTCTATTGTCACAGGAACTGCGAGGGCGGCTGGAGACCGGACAGGAAACGGTCGGTACACTGCGCAAACAGCTGAGCGACAGCGAGGATGAGCGACACACCCTGGAGCAGAAAATCACCCAAACCCAGCAAGATCTTGACATTACCAGCATTGCCAAGGATGACGCCGAGCGCACCGTCTCCAGACTGCGCAACAACCTAGAGCAGCTCAACAGGTACAGACACACCAACACCCGCAGGAGGCTGAGATCGGAAAAATGAAAGAAGAAGGATCTCCAGGCCCTGCGCACAGCGTTGAAAGATTTCTTTATATGTGAAGTGTGACCCAGCATTGATGGCACTCCCGTCTGTATTGCAGTGAGCGTGCTGCGCTGGAGCGGAACATCCAGAACCTTCAGGAACAGCTGGAGACGCAGCGACAGGAGGCGGAGAAACTGCAGCTAGCGAACAGCGACCTCCAGCGGCAGAGGGACCTCCTACAAGAGGAGAAGGAGGACACGTGCCAGGACCGCAGCAGGGTGCTGCGCGAGGTGGAGAGAGGGTGAGAGCGAGCGCTTGTGTGCACGTTCAGGATCGATACAAACTGGGTTTAAATTTGTTGCAAATTTTATCATTTTTAGTGCAGAAATACAGCCGGTATACCAACGGAGCTCATAGATTTACATCATATACCATCACACACCTTGTATGGAGCTCATAGAGTTACATTATATACCATCACACACCTTGTATGGAGCTCATAGATTTACATTATATACCATCACACACCTTGTATGGAGCTCATAGATTTACATCATATACCATCACACACCTTGTATGGAGCTCATAGATTTACATTATATACCATCACACACCTTGTATGGAGCTCATAGAGTTACATCATATACCATCACACACCTTGTATGGAGCTCATAGAGTTACATCATATACCATCACACACCTTGTATGGAGCTCATAGATTTACATTATATACCATCACACACCTTCTATGGAGCTCATAGATTTACATCATATACCATCACACACCTTGTATGGAGCTCATAGATTTACATCATATACCATCACACACCTTGTATGGAGCTCATAGATTTACATTATATACCATCACACACCTTGTATGGAGCTCATAGATTTACATTATATACCATCACACACCTTCTATGGAGCTCATAGATTTACATTATATACCATCACACACCTTGTATGGAGCTCATAGATTTACATTATATACCATCACACACCTTGTATGGAGCTCATAGATTTACATTATATACCATCACACACCTTGTATGGAGCTCATAGATTTACATTATATACCATCACACACTTTTGTAGAACTTGGGCTTGCCTACAATTTTACACTTAATTTCCAATATTTTTCCATCTATAATCTAATTCCATTTTTTTAATAGATAATGGTTCGAGTTATATACTGGCATAAAACGCCAGGTTGGCATTGCGTTAAGTCAGAGGTGTCCAGCAAAAAGTGGGTGTGGCTACATGTCTGAGATCTCCCCAAAGTACCTCAATGATGTTGAGGTCAGGAGATTGTGATGGCCACTCCAGAACCTTCACTTTTTTTTTTTTGCTGCAGCCACCAAAGGTTGAACTATATTTCAGATCATTGTCATGTTGGAAAGTCCAGGTGTGTCCCATGTGCAGATTTCTGGGGCTGATGAATGAGACTTTTCCTTCAATGTTTTTTTGATAATGTTCTGCATTCATCTTGCAATCACTTTGCCTAAATTCCCTGTGCTGCTGTAGCTCCCCATAGTGTTCATGGTGGTGCCCGTATTGTTGAATATTGGTCTCATCACTCCAAATGATTTTTTTCAGAAGTTTTGAGGTTTCTCCAGGTGCTGTTTTGTGTATTACAAGCGGGATGTTTGGTGGTGTTGGTGCAGCAAGAATAGCTAACAGCCTACAAATTCTGCCAGGGGTGTGCAAAGTTATGAGTACAACTGTAGGGTGTCATAATAAGACGCAAGATGTTCTGTCTCTAGGACAGAAAGCTAAACCTTCCTGCTCCATAAACTCCAGATACCATATTTTTTTGATCTTAGATCTATTGGAACAAGCCAGGTGAAACTACAAAATAAACATCAATCAGTACACTTTTGCATATGATAAAGAAACAATGCTCTAGAACACAGAATGGGATAACAAAAACTCACTTTTTAAGCTAGCTGAGGGGTGATGGTGAGAGATTGAAGAAAACAACATGCCTTACTGTCCTGCTGTAGATCAGTGGTTCTCAACTCCTGTACTCAGGACCCACTAACAGGCCAGATTTTAAGTATTACCTTGGGGAGATGCAGACTAAAATACTGCAATCGCTGAGCAGCAAATGAGATCACCTGTGATGTATTTCAGTTATCTTGCAAACCTGGCCTGTTATTGGGTCCTGAGGACAGGAGATGAGAACCACTGATGTAGATTCTTAAAATGGTAGCTGACTCACTTCCTCTAGAGAATTCTCCCAGAATGCACTGGTTCCTAACAACTTTAATTAACACATTCTAAGAGAATACAATACAGTGGTACCTTGTATTACGAGCATAATTCGTTCCAGAATAATGCTTGTAATCCAAAGCACTCGTATATCAAAGCGAGTTTTCCCATAGGAGTAAATGGAAACTCAGATAATTCGTTCCAGCGGCTAGTGTATGCATTACCGCATGTGGCCAGAGGTGGGGGGGGCGCCAGAGACACTCGGAGACCGCTTGGATGCACTCGGAGAGGCTCGGAGACACTTGGGAATGGAGTGTTTCCCAGCTGCTCCGAAGTATAACCAGCACACCCGCACTTCAAGCTAAATGCGGTACTGCACACCGCAGGGGGTTGAATCCTGCTTTTCAAGACAACTCTTGCAAACCGAGTCAGGATTTTTAAAAAAATAATAGATCATATTGTGAAACGCTCGTAAACCACGTTACTCGCAATGCGAGGTATTACTACTGTATGTAACTTCTACAAACAGCAAAGCTATACCACAAAGGGAACAGTAGGTGGCGCCTGTGCTCTGCATATAACTAGCTTGGTGTAAATCAGGGACACGCAATTAGCGGACCTCCAGTTGTTGCAGAACTACAACTCCCATGAGGCATAGCAAGACTCTGACAGCCACAAACATGACACCCAGAGGCAGAGGCATGATGGGACTTGTAGTTTTGAAACAGCTGGTGGTCCGCTAATTGCGTATCCCTGGTGTAAATTAAAAAAACCCCACATGTTATTTCAAGCACATAAACATAAGTAAACTGAATAGAAGCCCGGTGGGCAGAACGCACAGAACATTTACCACCTACATTGGCCCTGATTTAATGCATTGTACCCCCTGGATCCGCAGGCACAAGGCCCAGGAGCAGTTAGAGGTGAAGCTGTCTGCCCTACGTAAGGAGCTGGTGGTGGCGAAAGAGGCTCTGCAGCAGTCCAGCCTGGAGAAGGAAGTATCCGACGCGGAGAAAGCTGACATTTCCCAGGCCCTGTCTAAGGTGAGATCTCCGCCCTTACAGAGAACTCTCTTCCTAATCCTCCAAGAGGCTGATTTATTGTCAGTGAGCAGCAGATATAAGACGATATAATGACACAGCTTTCCACTGCTTAGTGACTTATTGACCTGGATGAAGCATGGAGGAAGGTTTCACTGGTCACATGCTTCTTCCAGGTCACAGTGACATCTAGACATATGGATTTCATTTCAATTCACTTTTCAGCCAAAAATGTTTTTCGGAGATTCGGATGTATACAAATCTCCAAATGGACAAAGTAACGAATGTCAATCCGAAAAAAAATTTTATAACGAAATTAACTAATTCATTTGTTTTAATTCGGATGACGTCACATGAATTCAAATTTTTTCGATATTTCAGATTTGGATAAAGAATGGATTAGAATTCCATTCCATTCAGTAATTCAGATACATGTGACGCCACTCACTATTGTCCAATCAGCCATTTTCTCTTGAAGGGGTTGGTCTAGTGTCCAAAAATATTGAATCCTTCCAGCTTTAAATCGGTCTGATTTGAGTAACGTATCGAATATATAGCAATCTTCTGGGGAAAAAAAATGCAACATTTTTTTGAATCCACCCCAGACCAATGAATATGCGAAACGAATTGAGTCAACATAACCAATTTGATGAAACTAAATTCTTCAATGAATGAATGCATCCGAAAAGAAACAAAAAGAAACAAAAATTTTCAGCATGCACATGACTAATGACATCGCTGGAAAGTTGACTTTTAAGAGAGTCTTTTATCCTTTGTAAGATTTTTAGACGTAGCCATGATGTGATCTGTGTAATATATATAGAAAATACAGTGTAGCGCTAAAAACAAAAATTAAGGTTGTAGCGTACTAAAACCATAACCAATGTGTTAATTATAAAACAATATTCACTGTGATAAACTAGTGAAAAAAAGAAAATGTCAAATTCAACATAAAATGTCCATTAATATGATGATTCTCCAATCAAAAGTGACGATGGACAACATGCGATTAGCAGTAAGGCTATGTGGATGAAAAAACGATCCTCTGTCATAAGGAAATAGATGGGTACTTTTACCGGATGTGGTGGACCCACTTACCAGCGGTAGTGGGTCAATTGATTTTATGTGGGCCGAATGCCTCACGATGTAGATTTAGGTGGGAGAGGGATCACCTCCAGCAGGATACAACCGGGCTTCAGTGATAGTAGTCCTGGCAAGATTCCTGGATCCTTATAATTCTCTGGTAGAGACAATGAACCTCCACTCAGTGTACTGACCCTCAGAATGTATATAAGAGGCTCAACCAAACTGGGGAAAGAATGGGGGAAAAGGCACCATATGGTGCAGGTCAAACCAGAAAGGTTTATTTAAAATGACGGTACATCAAGGTTCAATGAGTACATAAAAAAAGTGATCAAGGGTAAAATATAAAATCCAAAAGAGCAATATGGGTAGCGAATCTGACGCGTTTCGTCCAAAACGGACTTCATCTTGGGCATAACATTGCTCCCCCACATTGCTCACTTATATAGAATAACATATAGGCCATGTGACAAATTGGGAGAACGGCTAATATATAGAATCAGATTAGTTTATTCTCCTCCCTTCCCACATTGGTGGCTTATTCTCGAATTCTCTAAATACAACACTTTGTACGTTGCTCCTTGCATTGCCTTGTTGAATAAGCCTGCTAGTCACCTCCATCTTCTTCTGTTCGCTTTCTTACCATAAAAGCCTAAAATGCTATGTTATCACTCATTTCGCCCCGCATTGGACTGCTGTGGCTCCCCATGAGACCAACAAGGGGAGGCTTTCACAGCTAGCTCACTATATCTTCCTTTTCCTCCCCACCAGGCCGAGACCACCCGGGCCGAGCTGGAGTTGGCGCTCAATCGGCAGAGGACGGAAGAGGCCACCCTGCGAGATGCTTTATCCAAGATGAGTGCATTGAACGAGAGTCTGGCCCATGACAAGATAGAGCTGAACAAGCTCATCGCTCAGGTACCGCTCACACTACAATGGGGGTCAGTAGGCTTATCACTGATGAGATGACTATGATGTCTACAGTATATGACCACCCAGACTGGTATCTGCAGGGGGTGGCCAGCCTTCAGGGTAAAGCGAGTTGTGAGCAGATCCTGGTGGGCACAGTAGGTTTGCTCCCAGAGATCCAAGCATTAACAGTGCACAATAGCCACATTTTGTGTGTTCCTTCTGCAGCTGGAGGAAGACCGCTCCACCTTGCGTGGACAGAAGCACGAGGTGGAGCAAGAGAAGGCCTCCATTCGGGATGAGCTAGTGCGGCTGGAGCAGGAAAAGCTGGAGCTGGATACGGAGCGTTTCGGCCTGGATAACTCCCTGCAGGCCATGGAGCAAACAGGCGAGAAACTCCTTCAGGAGCTCCAATCCCTCCGAAAGGAGAAGACACATTTTCAGGAGCAGTTGGGGCAGGTGAGAACTGGGGACTATGGGAAAGGCTGAATAAGTGAGGAGGGTAAAGTGGGGGGCGCAGGGGGCCCACCACCAAGGCTCATTCTCCCATTACTGTCCCTGCAGGTAACACGGCACAGGAACTCTCTGAGCGAGGAGCTGGTGCAGAGCCGGAAGGAGGTGGAGCAGCATAGTGAGAGTCTCCTCCGGGCCTCCAGAGAGAAGGAGGTTCTGATGAAGGACAAGGGCAACCTGGTGGTGCAGCTCACCGCGTGTGAGCGCGAGAACCGAATGCAGTCGGAAGAAATAGCTGCTCTAAGGTACCAATAAACATTTGGGTCTCCAGTGGCAGAATCGCTGCTTAGTTTCAGTTTTATATAATAGTTGTGACAACACAGTATGAGCAAGAAAAGAATTGTCTACTCATCAGAATATCACTTATAGTCCCACAATGCAGCATGAGAGAATGAAAATGGTTGGAGGCTATGGGCAGCTCTTCCTCTAGACCAGGGGTCTCCAAACTTTCTAAACAAAGGGCCAGTTTATTGTCTTTCAGGCTTTAGGAGGGGCCAGACTGTGGCCAGCGGGAGTGGAAATTTTCCTGGCATCAGTGGGAATAAACATCACCACGTTTGGTATTGGGAGGAGGAATAGTGCCCCATTTTTGGTATCATTGGAATGACTAGTGTCCTGTTGTTGGTGTTAGTGGGAGAAATGGAGCCCCATTGTTGGTGTCGGTTGGTAGAACAGTGTCCCAAGGGCCAGATAAAGGCAAGCAAAGGGCCACAGTTTGGAGATCACTCCTCTAGACCCTTGAAGCCCAGCCTGTGGCCCTTTGTCACCTATTGTGTGGCTCTCAAGGCCCCTGCTGACAGAAGTCTATGTTTTACATACCTTTTTAGTAAAGTATTCTTTGGACTCAATTCTAATAGTTAAATGCTGGGTTTACATATATATTTACACTCCCAGTCTCTAACAAATCCTATATCATGTCTGCAGTATCTGACCTTTTCTAGTAGCATGTCTGCAGTCTCTGATCATCCCCAGTTAAATGTCTGCAGTCTCTGATCATCCCCAGTTAAATGATTGCAGTCTCTGATCATCCCCTGGTAAATGTCTGCAGTCTCTGATCATCCCCTGTTAAATGTCCGCAGTCTCTGATCATCCCCTGTTAAATGTCTGCAGTCTCTGATCATCCCCTGTTAAATGTCTGCAGTCTCTGATCATCCCCTGTTAAATGTCTGCAGTCTCTGATCATCCCCTGTTAAATGTCTGCAGTCTCTGATCATCCCCTGTTAAATGTCTGCAGTCTCTGATCATCTTCTGTATTATGGCTGCAGTCTCTGTTCATCCCCTGTTAAATGTCCGCAGTCTCTGTTCATCCCCTGTTAAATGTCCGCAGCCTCTGATCATCCCCTGTTAAATGTCTGCAGTCTCTGATCATCCCCTGTTAAATGTCTGCAGTCTCTGATCATCCCCTGTTAAATGTCTGCAGTCTCTGATCAACCCCTGTTAAATGTCCGCAGTCTCTGATCATCCCCTGTTAAATGTCTGCAGTCTCTGATCATCCCCTGTTAAATGTCTGCAGTCTCTGATCATCCCCTGTTGAATGTCTGCAGTCTCTGATCATCCCCTGTTGAATGTCTGCCGTCTCTGACAGATTTCTGTAGTGTTACATTTACTGAATATAATGTGTGGCCCTTTGCTTATGTCAGGGGCTGCACCTGAGTCTCCCTATATCAAGACATTTGGCCACTATTGCTCCAGACATTTTGACAAATAAAGATCAAATAAAGAGTCTCTTTAGAGAGGAATCTGCAGAACAATTGACACAGCGATCATTGCGGACACCTGTTTCTTTCTAATGTTCCTTTCAGTTTTTGATTATGTTATAGTTTAGTGATTTGTGACCATTGGGGGGTAGCACTGGGAGTCTGACCTGAGTTAGTGTGGTCAGTGAAGAGTTACAGACATTCCTTGCCCCAGTAGCTCAGGGCTGGCTGCCTGCAGGTGTAACTAAGCAGCTATAAGGCCAAACACAGAGGAAACCCGCGCTTCACTGACAATGGTATACACAAGGCTGTACATACACCGTATCTCTGTCCTCTATAGAGCTCCATCTCTCCTCTCCTCTGTCCTCTATAGAGCTTCGTCCCTCTTCTCCTCCGTCATCTATAGAGCTCTGTCCCTCCTCTCCTCCATACCAGCATCCATAGAGCTCTGTCCCTCTTCTCCTCCATACCAGCATCTATAGAGCTCTGTCCCTCTTCTCCTCCGTCATCTATAGAGCTCTGTCCCTCTTCTCCTCCGTCATCTATAGAGCTTCGTCCCTCTTCTCCTCCGTCATCTATAGAGCTCTGTCCCTCTTCTCCTCCATACCAGCATCTTTAGAGCTCTGTCCCTCTTCTCCTCCATCATCTATAGAGCTCTGTCCCTCTTCTCCTCCGTCATCTATAGAGCTCTGTCCCTCTTCTCCTCCGTCATCTATAGAGCTCTGTCCCTCTTCTCCTCCGTCATCTATAGAGCTTCATCCCTCTTCTCCTCCGTCATCTATAGAGCTCTGTCCCTCCTCTCCTCCGTCATCTATAGAGCTCTGTCCCTCCTCTCCTCCGTCATCTATAGAGCTCTGTCCCTCTTCTCCTCCGTCATCTATAGAGCTCTGTCCCTCTTCTCCTCCGTCATCTATAGAGCTCTGTCCCTCTTCTCCTCCGTCATCTATAGAGCTCTGTCCCTCTTCTCCTCCGTCATCTATAGAGCTCTGTCCCTCTTCTCCTCCGTCATCTATAGAGCTCTGTCCCTCTTCTCCTCCGTCATCTATAGAGCTCTGTCCCTCTTCTCCATCATCTGTAGAGCTCTGTCCCTCTTCTTCTCCATCATCTATAGAGCTCTGACCCTCTTCTCCTCCGTCATCTATAGAGCTCTGTCCCTCTTCTCCTCCGTCATCTATAGAGCTCTGTCCCTCTTCTCCTCCGTCATCTATAGAGCTCTGTCCCTCTTCTCCATCATCTGTAGAGCTCTGTCCCTCTTCTTCTCCATCATCTATAGAGCTCTGACCCTCTTCTCCTATCATCTATAGAGCTCTGTCCCTCTTCTCCTCCGTCATCTATAGAGCTCTGTCCCTCTTCTCCTCCGTCATCTATGGAGCTCTGTCCCTCTTCTCCTCCATCATCTATAGAGCTCTGACCCTCTTCTCCTCCGTCATCTATAGAGCTCTGTCCCTCTTCTCCTATCATCTATAGAGCTCTGACCCTCTTCTCCTCCGTCATCTATAGAGCTCTGTCCCTCTTCTCCTCCGTCATCTATAGAGCTCTGTCCCTCTTCTCCATCATCTGTAGAGCTCTGTCCCTCTTCTTCTCCATCATCTATAGAGCTCTGACCCTCTTCTCCTATCATCTATAGAGCTCTGTCCCTCTTCTCCTCCGTCATCTATAGAGCTCTGTCCCTCTTCTCCTCCGTCATCTATGGAGCTCTGTCCCTCTTCTCCTCCATCATCTATAGAGCTCTGACCCTCTTCTCCTCCGTCATCTATAGAGCTCTGTCCCTCTTCTCCTATCATCTATAGAGCTCTGACCCTCTTCTCCTCCGTCATCTATAGAGCTCTGTTCTTCTCCTCCACAGGACAGAGAAGGAGTCTCTGGAGACGACGCTCTTTGATGTGCAGCAACAACTGACCCACGTCACCTCCCGCAAAGAGCAGCTGGAGGCCGAGAATCAGAGTCTGCGGCTGGCTAAGGAGGCCCTGCAAGGTACAGATCCAATTCTGAGCAGAATGCAGGCTGCAGGACCGAAGCTGCCAGGAATTGGGTTGGCAGCTATGTGGGTTTAGCAGCATCTGCAGAGTAACATGAGAGTTCAGGCTGTGAGATTGTACAGCTGCAGAGGTGTAATAAAGAGTACCTGTAATATATAGGATGATAATAGTCTCTTACAATAAAGGGGATACCCACAATAGTGTGATACTGCTTAAAATACTTTATTAATATATTAATAATTGCACTTACATGAAGAAAGCAGATAAAAGCATTTACTGGGTTTACAAACTTCCTTAATATGACATCACTTCGATACCGCGGTCCCTCAGGCTTTACCCTACGTCATGCACCATGTGATGAAGTCATGTGGTGTGTGACGTAACACGTAGGGCGGAGCCTGAGGGATATCCCTTTTATTTTAACATGGCCTGGGAATAAACCATCTCCAAGATGATAAGGAGCTCTTAAAGGGACCAGTACCTGTTTTGTCCTTGGCTTCATATGAGTACCCTGGTGTAAGGGAGGCCATATTGGAAGACTACAGTGGAGCCCAGCATTCCATATCGGTGGAGATATGTGTCTGTACATGCGTTGTATACCGCAGAATTGAAGTGAGGGCATTGAGAGCACAGTGATGATTGGTGAAGTGGTTCACTTTGAAGATTATGGTATATGGATGTCACATCACGTTGATTTGATGAACTGGTCCTTTATAAACTGTTATGTTTATTGAAGCACAAGAAGGAAGCACTTTTTATTGGATATTTTTATTATTTTATCACTTTATTGTATCCACATATTCAAAATTCACTATTGCTAGGTGGACAGGACAACTTATCTAAAGAGCTTACACTCAAAATGATAAAACACATTCAGCACCATTACATCCTCCACCAGAAGGGTGGATGTTTTGGGCAGTCTGACATGAAGACTTTGTTGTCCAGCTTTGTAAGGCAGCCGAACAAGACAAGGAATTGGTCGCACACTGGAACTCCAAATTATCTCGATGTCATCTTTATTGTCAAGTTGGAGTTCCAGTGTGCAACCAATTCCTTGTCTTGTTCGTCTTCCACGGTGGTGAGCCGAGGTCTGCACCTGTGATCCATCCTGCACTTGAGTTTGCCTGGAGCGGTGTCCTTCTCTCTGTTCTTTGTAAGGCAGCCGCCTGGTCTTCAGTTCAAACCTTCTCCAAGTTCCACCAGGTGGACGCCCAAACCTCTGCAGATGCAGCCTTCAGCCACGAGGTTCTTGTAGCAGCACTCTCGTTATTGTTGGGCCTGCTGACACATTTCTGTAGGCCTTGTTGTCACCCTTCTCATTCATTGCTTGGAGACATCTCAGGGTCTATGAATATCAAGCCTGTGTCCTGTCCTGTACCCCCAAGTTATGGAATGTACCGGTATGTTCTCCTACCTATGTGTGATAATAATGTCTCTGCCTTCTAGAAGAATAAGATAATATTTGTGTATCGGGGGGAGAGGCTCTTGTGCTCCACCAGTAACCAGCACTTTCTCTTCCTGCAGCGGAGATTGTCTCTTTGCGCCGACAAATGGAGGCCGAGGTCACTAAACTGGAGAAGGACAAGGAGGCCCTCAGCCTGCAGCTGGTCCAGGCGGAGAAGGAAGCTCACATTGCCCTGAAGAGCGAACGCAAAGCTCATGAGGAGGACATGGAACGCATGCTGAGGGAGAAGGTTTCTATTTCCTCTTATGTTCCCCAACCTTCCAGATCAGGCCATACTGAGATAGTGGTGTCCTGGGGGCCACACAGGAAGTGAGGATGGAGTGGGGACCTTAGTGGGGACACGGACAGTAAAAAAATAATGATTTCAGACCCTCCCCTACTCCATCCAAAACAAGTGTTACATGTGTTCTCCTGGTGTTTGTTGGTGAGATTCACTTCCTGTCCTGGTGACCAGACAAGAAGACAGGCCTAGTAGGGTCACTGAAATAAAACCCTGTCAGAAGGTTTAACCCCCCACCCCCCACCCCCATTCTATCTGCTGGGATCAGGTGTGCATTTATTGATCATAGTGTGACCTGAGGATGGGTGGAGTGGTGCATGCTGGGACTTGTAGTGTCATGTCATTTATTGATCATAGTGTGATCTGAGGATGGGTGGAGTGGTGCATGCTGGGACTTGTAGTGTCATGTCATTTATTGATCATAGTGGGATCTGAGGATGGGTGGAGTGGTGCATGCTGGGACTTCACAGGTTGTCAGTGTGTTGTACAGGACACACATGGCCGGCCTGATACTGCTTTGCAGGATGTGTGACATTTGATGTATTGCAGGAAGCGCAGCGCCTGGAGCTGGAATCGGATAAGGAGCAGTTGTTCCACCGCCTGACGCAGGAGCGGGAAGAGCTGCTGGCCAAATACGAGATGGAACGTGAGGAGATGAGCGATGAGATCGCAACTCTGCAGCAGGAGCGCGATGACAGCCTCTTACAGGCCGAGAATGAGAAGCAGCAGGTGAGCAGGGCCACCACCACCACGTCCAGCATCATCTAGCGCTTTCCTCCCCAGCCTGACCGTCCTTGACCCACCCCTTTCATTCATTGGATTTCAGTTTTTTCAATCCTGGAGGCTCAGCGTCACGTGTAGGGCAATACCCAGGGAGGTCTAAATGTAAATACAGCCTGCCTAGGAACACCCATCCTCCAGACTGACATCAAGGCATTGTGACATTTGTGTAACTCCCCTCAGGAGCCCGCCCGCTGCTTGCATCAGGAGTACTGAGACGGGGGGGGGGCTGGGAAGTTTTTAGGAAGCTATGTACAGCACCCTGCCGGCCCCTCCCACCAGGCGTGATCTGTCTGAATTGCATAGAGAAGCACAGAGACCCGGTGATGACATGATTGGATGTAAAATAAGTTATGTAATATGTCATTAGCATGTTGATGGGGGGGAGGTAAAACATAAGCAGGTTAAACTACAGCTTTAATGTAAAGAGAGAACCCACTTCCTTCCGTGTAGCCTCCTGTGTTCCCTGATTGGAGGATTTGTTGGTGTAATTTGTGTCCCCCCTCCCCCCTCTCTCTCCCACAGGCTCTGTCCCTGAAGGAGTCAGAAAAGGCCTCTCTGAGTGAGAAGCTGAACAACACGCAGCACACACTGACCGCACTAAGCCTGGAGATGGAGCGCCAGAAACGGGATCACCAGAGCAGACAGGAGCAGGACCGGGTGAGGCTTCCATAATGTGCGCTCACAGTGTGCGCTCACTACCACTCGCTCACTATTTATACCACCCTCCTCGCCTATACAGCACCTACATAATATTTAGTGCCTAGCTGAGCTGGATGTGGCCAGGCCAGTGCACCGAGTGATCAGGCCAGTGCACCGAGTGATCAGGCCAGTGCACCGAGTGATCCGGCCAGTGCACCGAGCGATCCGGCCAGTGCACCGAGGGATCAGGCCAGTGCACAGAGTGATCAGGCCAATGTACCGAGCGATCAGGCCAGTGCACCGAGCGATCCGGCCAGTGCAGAGAGCGATCGGGCCCCTGCACTATATGATTAGACCAATGTACCAAGTGGCCAGCCCACTGCACCATGTGATCGAGCCCTTGCAGCATGTGATTGGACCAGTGCACCATGTGATCGAGCCCCTGCACCATGTGATCGGGCCACATCCAATTTCATTGTGTTTGGCCATTGTATTATTGGTAGATCTTTGTGTGATCTAAAGAAATGCTGGAGGCAAATGGAAGGGTAGTACCACACTCAAGAGTTACCTGTTCAAATATAAATGTATTCAAATATAAGATCAGCCCTTGTTGTAGAGCCAACAAGTTTCAGGGGCCAGAGACCAAACCCCTCATCAGGCTTGAAGATGGGGGGGGGGGGGGGGGGATTTTTCGCCAAGAAGTTAAGTGCAGATCTTGTCTGCAGTTGTTTTTTTGCACAAACCAGCTGCTAGCCAGCTCTGCACTTGCTTGACTAAAATACTCCTCCTTTATTTTCTGTCTAGTCCACTATATAATGTTTATCATCTTCAAGCCCTGGTGAATGGGGCGGCCTCCCCCCGAAATGTGTTGGCTCTTTGACAAGGTCTTCTATCTGATTGTCATATTGAAATAAATTCTTATATCTGAACATTTATCTCTCTCAGATTTATTAATTCTATAGATATACATCAATTGTTTTATGTACAGAGCACCATCATTAATCTGAGCTCCGAGGTGAAGAGTCTGCAGGAGAAGTATGAGGAATCGCTGACATCTCTTGATCGAGAGCTGAAGAGACTCAACGAGCAAATCCGAGAGACGGGGAAACAGCGGGACGCGGCACTGCGTGAGGTGAGGTTAATTCAGTCTATAGAGAGGTCGGAGTTCTTCCTTATAAAACCCACCTGACTGCGTCTGTCACTTTTCATTCCATTACTTTCCAATTTTCAGGAATCTCTGCGAGTTTGTAACTCGTACAAACCAATCAGAATTCACTGAGGTCTGACCAGGACTGATCGTTTTCTGTCTTCTCTCTCTCAGGCGGACGAACTGAAGACTCAGCTCTGTGTAGTAGAAGACGGCCGGGACGCCGTGCGGCGGGAGCTGATCGAGGCCCACCGGCGGGTGCGTGAGAGTCACGAGGCGGCGGAGGGACATAAGAAGGAGGCCCAGGACCTGCGTAGGTCTCTCAGTGATGAGTCCAAAGAGAAGGAGGCGCTGCAGAGATCCAATGAGGAGCTGCGGGGAGCGGTACGCCGGGCGGAGAGCGAACGAATTAGGTATGTCTTGTAACATTGCGTATATGACCCACACTTTGTTTTAACTGCTTCCTGTCCAGACCATTGTAAAATGACACCAGAGCGGGAGCCCTATTGTTCTTGGTGGACCTCGTAGGATATCCTCATCAGAAAGCACCTCATGCGGGCGTCACATGATGCGCTCCGGCGCGATCTGTCACCCACTGTCCACCGGAAACAGCGAATGACAGATCCATGTTCTAGGCCTGCTGCCAGTACCATGTGATCGCTGTGACCAATCACAGCAGATCACATGACAATTGCAAATATTGAATGGCTTTCATTCATGCAATTCATTGTGTACTATTGTGTTGGTCTCTGATTGTTCACATTGATCACATGGGACAGACAGGGCCAATCACAGCGCATCTGTACCATGTAATTAGCTGTGGCCAATCACAGCCCATCTGTACCATGTAATTAGCTGTGGCCTATCACAGTCCATCTGTACCATGTGATTAGCTGTGGCCCATCGCAGCCCATCTGTACCATGTGATTAGCTGTGCCCAATCAAAGCCCATCTGTACCATGGGATTAGCTGTGGCCAATCACAGCCCATCTGTACCATGTGATTAGCTGTGGCCTATCACAGACCATGTGATTAGCTGTGGCCTATCACAGCTAATCACAACAATACACAGTGAATTAATCCATTTCATTCAGTAAAAATGCTTGCTTATAACAGTGAAATTCACTGCTATAAGCAATCATAGTGTGTAAAAAAAAAAAAAAAATCCTGATCACCCCCCCAGAGTAGTATAGAGTTACTGTGGTAACATTGTATTGCTCTGGTCACAGTGTGTAAAATAGAAAAGAAAAAAAAGAAAAAAATATTTTAAAAAATTGGGGAAAAAAATGATTATTTTTTTTTACATAATCATATAGTTACATAGTTTTTTTGAAAAAAAGACACAAGTCCATCTAGTTCAAACAATAATCATTTTTTTCTTTCTTACATACCGCCACCAGTCCGTATCTCTGATCACTCTGCCACACCAGTTATATTATGACGCTGTACTCCACTGGTACCAGTTTGTAAAAATAAAACTATTTAAAAAAAAAAAAGTCTTTATTTTTCAAAACATTGTGACAAAAAAGTTACAACTTCAAAAAGCCCGCCATGCCTTTTACTGAATACCTTGGACTGTCTGCTTTCCAAAAAGGGATCATTTGGGGAGTATTTGTTCTTTCTTGGAATTTTAGGGCCTCAAGAAATGAGATCGGCCGTCAGTACATCGGGATTGATAGATTATCAGATATTTATCCCATAGTTTGTGGTATAACTTTCTACAGACTAAATAGTATACACTGATTTTGGTTCTTTTCACCCAACACAATTTAGAATAATACATTTTTGCCTAAATTTCTGAAGAAAGATTATTTATTTGCAAAATCTTATAACCAAAAAGGAAAAAAAAATAAAATTAAAAAAAAAAATTTGATATTTTTTCATTTATTTATTAAAAAAAAACAAAAAACACCGTAGTGATTAAATTCCACCAAAAGAAAACTCTATTTATGTGAAAAAAAAATGATAAAAATGTCAAATGTGTACAGTGTTACATGACCGCGTAACCCTGTTCTGCTGAAAACTGTAAACTTTTGGATGTCTCATCGTATTTACTACCAGTGACAACGGTCACCAGGAGCATTATATTAAAATAGAGGGGGGGGGGGGGGTAAATCTCCCTAACAACACAGCACTAGGTGGGGTTGATCTATCAAGCTTGACAAGCACTGACTATGCTGCCTGTGTTGCACCAACAGTCTGAAACGCGCCAACGAAGAGAAGGAGCAGAGGCTGTCTGTGCTGGAGGAGGCCAGAGCCGACACAGAGAAGGAGGCCACAGATCTGCGCAGCAACCTGCGAGAGGTGGAGAGGTCACGCCTGGAGGCGCGGAGGGAACTGCAGGATCTGCGGCGGCAGGTGAGGGTTTCGTGCATCTGGGTGCGCCACATGTGAAATGAAAGATGTCATTGTGGGTCCAGGAATAAATTAGCAGCCTGATACTTGAGTGTGACTTCCCAACCAGGGTAATGGCCACCAAAGTCATCGCCACGTGCAATTGGTGACGTGCAATTATGCGGTGTGATTTATGAATTATCTATTTTTTATTTATTTATTTCTTCATCACTCAGGTTTTAGGATTTTTTCACTTTCATGTTTAGAAATTGGTTGTTACGTGTATGTCCGGCCTCACATATCATCGCAGCCTCTGTAATCTCTCTACCACTTCACAGCTGAAGGTTCTGGATGACGAGAGCACAAAGCGCAGCCGAGACTTGGCGGAGGTGCAGGCGCGCCTTTCTATGTGCGAGCAGCGAGAGGAAGATCTGCGCAAAGACAATTTCTCCTTGAAGCAGAAGCTGGTGGAGACGGAAAGTGCCCGGGAAGCCACCAGGAAGGAGGTAAGTGTGAGTGGACGTGGAAGTGGGAGTGGAAGGGGATACGGTGGGAGTGGACGGGGGATATGTTGGAAGTGGGAGTGGACGTGGAAGGGGATATGGTGGAAGTGTGAGTGGACGTGGAAGGGGATATGGTGGAAGTGTGAGTGGACGTGGAAGGGGATATGGTGGAAGTGAGTGGACGTGGAAGGGGATATGGTGGAAGTGGGAGTGGACGTGGAAGGGGATATGGTGGAAGTGTGAGTGGACGTGGAAGGGGATATGGTGGAAGTGAGTGGACGTGGAAGGGGATATGGTGGAAGTGGGAGTGGACGTGGAAGGGGATATGGTGGAAGTGGATGTGGAAGGGGGATATGGTGGAAGTGTGACTGGATGTGGAAGGGGGATATGGTGGGAGTGTGAGTGGACGTGGGAGTGGATGTGGAAGGGGGATATGGTGGGAGTGGACGTGGAAGGGGATACAGTGGGAGTGGATGTAGAAGAGGAATATGGTGGAAGTGTGAGTGGATGTAGAAGGGGAATATGGTGGAAGTGTGAGTGGACGTGGAAAGGGATATGTTGGAAGTGGGAGTGGATGTGGAAGGGGATACGGTGGAAGTGGACGTGGAAGGGGATATGGTGGAAGTGTGAGTGGATGTGGAAGGGGATATGGTGGAAGTGGAAGGGGATATGTTGGGAGTGGATGTGGAAGGGGATATGTTGGAAGTGGGAGTGGACGTGGAAGGGGATATGGTGGAAGTGGAAGGGGATATGTTGGGAGTGGATGTGGAAGGGGATATGTTGGAAGTGGGAGTGGATGTGGAAGGGGATACGGTGGAAGTGGACGTGGAAGGGGATATGGTGGAAGTGTGAGTGGAAGTGGAAGGGGATATGTTGGGAGTGGATGTGGAAGGGGATATGTTGGAAGTGGGAGTGGATGTAGAAGGGGATATGGTGGAAGTGGATGTGGAAGGGGATATGGTGGAAGTGGACGTGGAAGGGGATATGGTGGAAGTGGACGTGGAAGGGGATATGGTGGAAGTGGACATGGAAGGGGATACGTAAGTGGACGTGGAAGGGGATATGGTGGAAGTGTGATTGGATGTGGAAGGGGATATGTTGGAAGTGGAAGTGAATGTGGAAGGGGATATGTTGGAAGTGGGAGTGGATGTGGATATGGTGGAAATGGAAGTGGAAGGGGATATGTTGGGAGTGGATGTGGAAGGGGATATGGTGGAAGTGATGTGGATGTAGAAGGGGATATGTTGGAAGTGGGAGTGGAAAGGAATATGCTGGACAGGAACTCCTAATCCCGCCACTGACATCACTTCCTTTGATCTTCCACAGCTCAGCGCCCTGCAGAGGAAGCTGACGGAGGTGGAGAGCGACTTTGGCCTGCGGGAAAAGGAACTCCAGGGCAGCTTGGAGGAGGCTCGGGGCAACGAGAAGAAACTGCTGGACAACACCCGCAATCTGGAGATTAAAGTCGCGGCATCGCAGGAGGAAGTGGCTCAGCTGAGCCTGAAGCTGAGCGCCAGCGAGGGGCGGGTCCACGGGCTGGAGGCGGAGCTGGCACGCCTGGAAGGACAGAAGAGGGAGACGGAGTATAAACTCAGCAGCCTGCACTCCGCTCTGAGGAGAACTCTTGGGATTGGCCGAGCAGGACGCACACCCAGTCCGGCCGTTAGGGGGCGCAGTAGCTCACCCCGCAGAGTGTTCTCCCCACTAAAGGGTAAGTGGACATCACAGAGAGTCGGCACATCAAGGCCGGCACAGGTAGGTCTTTTCATTCTCGTCTTCTCTTCACTCAGGATTTGACAATACATACACAACAACTACTGATGGACGAGGCAGCCCCATCCCCCGTACAGGCAGCCCGGAGCGCAGCCACACCCCGGAGCGCTCCACCTCTCCTACGCGAGGAGAGCAACTGTCAGCCGATATCGACCCCGAGGTCATCCGCACCGCCCTGAAAGACTTCCTGCAGGAACTCCGGGACACTCAGAGAGAGAGGGTGAGTGAGGGGGGCAAGGGTGGGGCAAGGGTGGGGCACAGTGTAAGGACTACTTACTTCATTCAGATTGTGTGCCCAGGATCACCTCTGTATGTTCAGCTTCTCTCTATACACATTGATTCATTCCATAGGATGACCTGCGTACTCAGCTGGGAACGGCGTCCCGGCAGCTGGTGGAGATTGAGGCTGAGCGAGACGGGGCGACTACACGAGTTCAGCAGCTGCAGAAAGTGCTGTCAGAGATGGAGGAGGGTGAGCAGCTCTGGGGGGTAGATAGACTTGGGGGGGCTCTTTGGTTGGAGCTCTAACAGGCTTATGAATCTCTTCTCTTCGTGTCCAGGTAAGCGCGGCGTGGACTGTAAGCTCAGCAATGCCCAGACCACACTCATCCTGCAGGAGGAGTCTCTGAGACGCACTGAGCGGGAGCGCAGGTTGGCCCTTGAGAAAGCAGCCAGCTTGGAGCGCAGCCTGCAAACAGCGGAGAACGAGCACAGGGCGGCCCAGGTATGTCAGGTGTGGGGGGGGGGGGGGGGGTGGAGGAACCATTAGAGCCGAGAAGGGTGGGATTGACCGATATGCCGGGTCATGGCACCCAGACAGTGTAACTGGACACAATGCGCCAGATACCGCGTTTCCCCGAAAAAAAAGACCGGGTCTTATATTAATTTCTACTAGAAAAAACACACTAGGGCTTATTTTCAGGGGGAGGGTGGGGGTTTTATCTATGTCCCCCGTCTTCTCTCCCCCCTTACAGCTCAGGAATCATCATTGTGACAGCTTTTATCCCAAAAGTAAACAAAAATATGTAATCCTTGTTGTAAAAATGATATATAATGTCCAGTGAGTCTCCTTTTTGTAACCTTATTGTCGAAGATACCTTTATTTACAGCGCCGCTGGGCGCTCACATAATCCGCCGGAGTTCTTTTTCCCCACTCGGAGCACTGCAGAGGGAGGGGCCGAGATGCTGGTTGACGTCAGCCCCGCTCCCAGCACTGCAGAGGGAGGGGCTGCTGCAGAGGGAGGGGCCGCTGACGTCAGCCGGGAGGAGAGAAGCTCTCTGGCGGGTCACGTGATCGCCCAGCGGCGCTGTAAATAAGGTATTTTTTGGCAGCAAAGTTACAAAAGGAGACACAGTGGACATTATAGAATATTTTTACAAAGTGGATTATATATTTTTACATGGACTTTACTAGGGCTTATATTGCAGCCCTCCCTCGAAAATCAGGCTAGGTCTTACTTTCGGGGTAGGGCTTATTTTTAGGGGAAAACACGGTATATAGAACCTTGGACATGTATAAAAAAAAGTACCTGTCACAATAGAAGTCTGTTCTGTCCCCTGAACCTTTCTTCTCCCTCAGGAGAAACTCAATAAAATAAAAGCCAACGAGGCCAAGCTGGACGGTGACAAGCGGCGTCTGAAAGAGGTGCTGGACGCCGCTGAGAACCGCAACACCAAACTGGAGGTTTCCCGCCGGGGCCTGGAGGGGGAGCTGCAGAGGGTGAAGCTGGTGCTGGGTGACCGAGACGTCGAAATACAGGAACTGCAGCAGCGGGTAGAAAAACTACAGAGACAAGTGAGTGCAGACAGGGGGCCCCGCCAAGTGTATCTAGATCCTGTGGCCCCTCCCTCATCATTGGTAACTGTGCTACATACTAATGGCAAGGAAAATGTAGACACCGGCTGTAATATATGGAGATCTGCAACTGTCAGACGCACATCTGAGGCCCAGTCAAGAGCATGTTTTAAATTGGTGTAGTGCTGCTTCTCAACACCAGGGGGAGGTTACATCAGAAGATGGATATAGTAATTTTTGGCCCCAATTTTCATGTACATAAGAAAACTTTTATCTTTAATCATACAGTACATGACTCGGGCATTGATTCATAGACCATGGCTTATATGCCGCTACTTTTCAGGTGATTGGACACCGGCATAATCTTTGCTGGGTCCACCACGTAATGTATTATATGACCCCGCCCACTCCGTGAGACTCCATTTTTTTTTTTTTGCTAGTGTCCGTAGGTGATGGGCGCCTTCTCTGCTTGGAGAAGATTTTCCTACTTATATATCTACAGAACTCTTTACCTTCTTTGACTGACACAACTACTGACTGCTTATTGCTTTCAGCCCCCCCCCCCCCCCCCCCCTCGTTCACACCAAATCCAACTGAAATTTGTGCGACTTTGGATGCGACTTGGCTGACATCTGTGCGACTTCATGCAGAGATGTCTTTGCAAGCCGCACCTTAAAATCCCCAAAAATAGTGCAGGGACTTATTATTCAAATTGGTGCGGCAACGCAAATTCGGCATCGCACTGATTTTGAACAGTTCCATTGCTGATAATAGGGCAATGAACTTGTCATGCGGTTTGGACCTATCAAGTCGCAACCGGTGTGAACGGGGACTCAAGGTTCAGTAACTCATGTGTACACTTTGGGAACCGCACCCACATAGGCTGACGGTTATTGTAGTTTCACATTCACAGAGCACTGTGAATGAATGAATGATACGTTCAGGCGGGCAGAGCCCCACACACAGACGTTATTTTCAAACATTGACAGCGGGCGCCCGGAGAAGGTGCCCGCTCGCTGTCACTGGGGAGGGAAAGGGGCTGCAGCTGCTGGAACCTGTTACACGTTCCACCCTAAAATACCACCCTAGATGAACTCATCCTTTAAAAAAAAGTTCTCCCAAAACTGTGAGGACGCGGCAGCTCCACCATATGTGAAGGTAGGTAACTACTTCCTTCAAACACTGCCAGCGAGATGATAAGGAACTGATTGTATGATCTGATGTCTCCCGCATCCACGTCTAACCATTTTCATTGTGTCTCTAGTTGGCGGACAGCGAGGGGAAAGTGAGTACCCTGCAGCTCTGTGTAGACCGTCTGAATGCGACTCTGGGGAAGGTTCAGGAGAGCGAGTCCTCCTTAAAGGAGAAGATCCAGAGTCTTTCCAGCTCCCTCTCTGAATGTAATTCCACCTCTAGCTCCTCCCATGAGAAGATCGGACAACTGCAGAAGCTGCTGACTTCCAGCGAGCACGAGAGGCGCATCCTGCAGGTCAGTGTGGAGGAACGTGACTTATCATAATGGGGTGTTTAGTACATTGGGAAGGGAAGGGAGGGAGAAGCTTCCATTATGGAGAATAACCAGCATGTCCTCTGAGGAGCTATTTTGTTCCTTCTCCACCTCGGTACACTTCTATCACCAGGTATATGAATTTCAGCTTCATTTCCAATGGTGATCAGTTCTAAACTTTCATTTGGCGGTTCCTCATTCAGGAACGTCTGGAAGCCGCACGGGTCGCTGTGTCAGACGCCAAGAAGCAGAACACGGGCCTTCTCGAGCAAAATCAGGAGCTGCGGGATGAGGTGGCCGAGGGAGAACTTCAACGGATGGAGCTGGAGGGGCAAGTGCGACAAATGCAGGAGGTAAGTGGCCGCCGTTTGGAAAAGTGTCTGAAGGAGCAACTGTGTTTGTCATCAGCTAGCCAATCAGTTTGGGATAATCTGATGTGATTCTCCTTTAAGCAAGACACTCTTAGAGATATGAAATCCTGTATGAGGGCCTCACCTAACTTCTCTCACTCGCCAGCTCCTGCGACAGCGTCAGGAGAGCGAAGGCGTCTCGCTGAGAAACCTCCAGAAGCTGCAGGAGGAAAGGGAGGCACTACAAGAGCGCCTTGGTGGGCTGCAACGCACACTGGTTCAGTTGGAGGCAGAAAAGCGAGAGATGGAACGCTCGTCTCTGAGAATGGAGAAAGACAAGAATGCCTTGAAGAAGACACTGGACAAGGTGAGGGGGGGACAAGATTAGAGAGGTGCGTCTGTGTAGTGGCCTTGGGGGATTGAGTGGGGGGGGGGGCATAGGGTGCCTATAACAGTAATAAACTATTGGGGGACATTAAAATGTTTATCCTTCAATAGGTGGAGCGTGAGAAGCTGAAGACGGCTGAGGACACGCTGCGGCTGTCTGCAGAGAAGGGTCGCTTGGATCGCTCGCTGACCACCGTGGAACAGGAGTTGGCCGATGCACAGAGACAAGTCCATCTACTAGAGGTGAGAGAAGAGCCGAGTCCTAGAGTGACCTCTGAGGTCACCACCTTAACCCCTGTGTAGGTGATAGAATGACAGGGGCTGCGACTGAGATCGGTCTTCCTATTGGTTGGTTCATGGCATTCTTTCTCCCCTTCCCCGCTATCCCATGAAGATGCAGTTAAACAGGGTTAGGCGCAAGATCACGTTCAGTCTGGTGAGTGTGGCCCAGTAATGTTATAGGAGACTAGGTGCCTAGGATTGCCCTGCCAGTGTACCCCAGCTTCTGAATTAGTGATCCCCTCCCCCTCACTGTTCTGTGTGCCCCGATTCTCCAACCCCAACTATGTCTACTAAATGTCATTAATACTGTTAACCCTCCATCATTGTCCCATGTACCATCTGAGTCCTAATGTGTCTACAGAATGTCAATGATACCATTACTGATCTTCCATCACCTGCCCCTGAACCCCAACCATCTCACCACAAGTATGGTTACCGAACATCATTACTACTGATCTTCCATCACTGTCACCCTTTACCCCAACTATGTCTACTGTACTGATCCTACATTACCATCCCTTGTATCCCAACCATTCGACCCCCAATTATGTCTGTTAAAGTCATCACTACTGAGTCTTATCATCATCCCCCATACCCAAGCCCCAGCTATGTCTTTTGAATGTCATTAATACTACTGATCCTCCATCACCGTTCCCTGTACCCCATCAATCTGACTCCCAACTATATCTACCCAGTGTCCTCACTACCGAGCTGGCATCACTGTACCCCAACCATCCATCCCCCAAATGTGTCCACTGAATGTCATGACTATTGATCCTCCATTACCATTCCCATGAACCTCAACTATCCAACCCCTGACTACGCTCACCAAATGTCATCACTACTGATCCTCCATTACCATTCTCCTGTATCCCAACCATCCAACCCCCAAATGTGTCTACCGAATGTCATCACTACTGATCCTTCATTACCATTCCCATGAACCTCAACTATCCAACCCCTGACTACGCTCACCAAATGTCATCACTACTGATCCTCCATTACCATTCTCCTGTATCCCAACCATCCAACCCCCAAATGTGTCTACCGAATGTCATCACTACTGATCCTCCATTACCATTCCCATGAACCTCAACCATCCAACCCCTGACTATGCTCACCAAATGTCATCACTACTGATCCTCCATTACCATTCTCCTGTATCCCAACCATCCAACCCCCAAATGTGTCTACCGAATGTCATCACTACTGATCCTCCATTACCATTCCCATGAACCTCAACTATCCAACCCCTGACTATGCTCACCAAATGTCATCACTACTGATCCTCTATCAGTGTCCTCTACCTCAACCACCTGCTCCTCAACTAGGTCTACTGAACGTCATCATTACTGATCCTCCATCACCGTCCCCCTGTACTTCAGCCCCCAACTATGGCTATTGGATGTGATTTAATACTATTGATTCTCCATTGCCTTCCCTGTACACCATCTACGGAATACTGAATGTCATCACTTTTGATCCTCCATCACTGTCCCCTGTGCCATCAACTATGTCTTCTGAACATCTTTACTATTACTGATCCTCCATCACTGTCCTGTGTACTGCAATCATTTCTCAACCCATTGATGTCTCCCGAACCCCCATTATTACTGCTCATTCCTCCATTACTGTCACATTAACTCTCACCATATGATTTCTTGCTATGTCTCTTCATTCCTTGCTAGCTGTGTATTCCAACTGTCAGCCCCTCTAATGGATTCCTGTCCACTACAAACAAACAGTCTTCCCTGTGCCCCCATATCACAACAGTCTGATCCCCCTATTTTTCCCCACCCCCCGGTCAGTGATGTGAACCCCAATGGCTACTAATTATCCCCATCGCTATTCTCATTCTGTCTTCTTCTACTATCTGCACCCCCAGCCTTCCATCTGCTCCCCCAGGTCAAATTTGTATTTTTTGGCATATCCTGCGGTACCCCCCCCCCCCTCCCTTTGCCGATCTTCCTGCTCCCTGCATGCAGCTCTAGAACGTCCTGAGCTCCTTCAGACTCATATTAGAGATTCTCTCTACACAGATCAATAGTCTTCTACTTACAGCCTCTTCACCCTCCTCCTCTTCATCCTCCTCCTCTTAGCTCATCACCATCCTGCTCTTCTAGACTAGTGGGACTCGGTCTTCCTTTGTGGACACCCCGATAATCACCTCTCCTTCCTCTCCAGGCTCAGATCGCAGACATGGAGCAGACACATTCTCAAACTCTGATGGAGACGGCGGCCCGGCACCGCCAAGAGCTGCAGATGGAGATCGAGAGGCTGAGGAATGCTCAGATCCAGGCCGAGCGCACTCTGGATGCCAGGGAGAGGGCACACCGCCAGCGGGTCAAAGGCTTGGAGGAACAGGTGAGTCCATTCACCGGTTGGTGAGGCCAATGGGCAGCGGTCTCTGTGTGCTTTGTATATATGACTGCCTTCCTTTCTCTTGGGGTAAAAGCGGGGAGCTGCCTGTAGGGGGGGGGGGGGTAAAACGGAGAGCCGCCTGTAGGGGGGGGGGGGTAAAAGCAGGGAGCTGCCTGTAGTGGGGGGTAAAGCTGGGAGCCGCCTGTAGGGGGGGGGGGTAAAGCTGGGAGCCGCCTGTAGGGGGCGTAAAGCTGGGAGCCGCCTGTGGGGGGGGGGGGGTAAAAGCGGGGAGCTGCCTGTAGGGGGGGGGGGGAGTTAAGCTGGGAACCGCCTGTAGGGGGGGGGGTAAAGCTGGGAGCCGCCTGTAGGGGGGGTAAAGCTGGGGGCCACCTGTAGGGGGGGGGTAAAGCTGGGGGCCACCTGTAGGGGGGGGGTAAAGCTGGGGGCCACCTGTAGGGGGGGGGGGTAAAGCTGGGGGCCACCTGTAGGGGGGGGGGGGGGGGAGACTGAGGAGGATAGTTCTGGCCGGAGCTGGGAAAACCCAGAGAGAACGTTAACAGTAAAAACCAAAAAGAAACCTGAAATGTTACATTTTGTGTTCTCTCCGATCCCACAGATCTCCACACTGAAGGAACAGCTCCAGCAGGAACTGCGCCATTGCTCGTCTCGCTACACGGCGGCGGCGCTGCTCTCAGGGAAATAACATCGCAGGTACCAGGGGTCTCACGTTCCGCTTCCCCTCCCCCAGCCACCTTGAATAGTTTCTTACGTTCTATTTTTGTTATTGATCCACGCTGGAGTGAGCACTGAAGACAAGGACGGCCCCCGCACATTTCTGAGCTGGGGGGGCGGAGACTTCTTCACCCATCCCCCCCCATGAGGGGCCATGGACACTTTGTACCTTTTTTATATTAGTATTTTTGTATTACAGAAAGCACACTTTTATAACGTTTGCACTCCTTGTGGTGAAGACACTGAATGTAACCAATCAGGGGGGCCAAACATTCCATTCCAGGGCCCCCCCCAACATAACTGTGAATTTAGCTGAAATCACTTGGTTTTTTTTAATCTACCGGACCAAATAAAATTTGTTTGTTATTTATTACAGGTATTTATATATCGCCGACACCTTACACAGCACTTTCACATACTGTTCAGTCACGAGTAGTTAGGGTTTTCCTGAAATTCCACGTTGAAATCGATGTAACCCCCCCCCCCCCCCCTTAACTGGATGGTGTTTAGTTTGCTCTGTGCACTATCAATTCTCTAACAGTTTTCTCCCTTTGTTACATCTCAGTGCTGCTGGTCTCCTGCAGCCTCTTTGCAGCCACTTCCTGTCTCAGTGCACTCCAGTGATGGCGGCACGGCCTTTTCTTAGGGACAACAGTGGTCCATGTCTGTGTACTAATGTGGCACAGGGGACAAAGCGTTGTCACCCTACAACAGGAAGTGCTTCAACAAGGACGGGTGGGGGGTGTCATTCAGGCACATTAAACACTTGCCGACCACAATATAAATGTGTGTGTGTAATAAATAAATATATATATATATTATATTAATACATTCATATAATTATTAAATTATATTATTATTATTTTATTATAATATTAATATAAAATATATATACACATACATACATTGTGGTTTACTGGTATTATGAAGCTGTCAAACAGACTGTATTTTATTTTTTTCAGCCGGCTTTCTAATGAGCTGCTGGAATGCTTTCAGAAGCTCTCCATAAAGAGGACCTGTCATCTCTTATTTCTATTACAACACATGTTTACATTCGTTCTAATAGGAATAAAAGTGATCAAAAAAAATTTTTTAAAATTAAAGGGACAGTGTAAAAAAAAAAAAGTAAAGCGCCCCCATCTCTGCATACTCGCGTGCAGAAGCGTACGCATACGTAGGTTGCGCACGCATATGTAAAACGCACCACATGTGAGGTATCACCGGGAAAGTCAGAGCGAGAGCAATAATTCTAGCGCTAGACCTCCTCTGTAACTCTAAACAGGTAACCTGTCAAAAATTTTAAAGCGTCGCCTATGGAGATTTTTGTCAAGTACCGTAGCTTGTCCCCATTCCACAAGCGTGCGCAATTTTAAAGCGTGACATGTGAGGTATCTATTTACTTGGCGTAACATCATCTTTCATATATTACAAAACAATTGGGTTACGTTTTGTGTTTTTTTTTTTTTTTTTTCATTAAAATTCCAAAAAAAAATTGCGTTTCCGTGACATAAAAAATTGCAATGATTGACATTTTATTCCCTAGGGCAGGGAATTGCAATTAGCGGACCTCCCAGCTGTTGCAAGACTACAAGTCCCATCATCCCTCTGCCTCTGGGTGTCATGCTTGTGGCTGTCAGAGTCTTGCTGTGCCTCATGGGAATTGTAGTTCTGCAACAGCTGGAGGTCCGCTAATTGCATTTCCCTGCCCTAGGGAATAAAATGTCAATCATTGCAATTTTTTATGTCACCGTAATGCAATTTTTTTTTTTGAAAAGGATACACTTTTTGGAATGTTAATGGAAAAAAAAATATACATACATACATATATACATATATATATATATTTGGGGGTTATAAGTAATTTTCAAGCAAAAAAAAAACTGATTTAAACCTGTAAACAAAAAGTGCCAGAAAATTCCGGGTCTGTGATTTCAAAAATCATTTTGAATCTTTTTACAATCTTCAGCTTTCATTATCGTACCCTTTGGTGATCCCGCCATCGGGGCACTTCCTGTTGTAGGGTGACAACTGTCTACCAATCGTTCTCCTGTGTTGTGATCTCCATTAGATGTCTCAGCACACATTACAAGGTCACCATCAGGAAACCCGCCCTGAGAAGTGCCATGCGGCCATCACTGGGAGTGCGTGGAGACGGGAAGTGGCTGCAAAGAGGCCGCAGCAGATCGGCCGC
The DNA here is from genome assembly GCF_042186555.1 of Aquarana catesbeiana. NCBI lineage: Eukaryota > Metazoa > Chordata > Amphibia > Anura > Ranidae > Aquarana > Aquarana catesbeiana. The sequence continues at coordinate 4,174,688 of NC_133333.1, read as the reverse complement.
GGTGAGATGCAACAAAGAAGAGGACATAGTAAAAACTAAATGTCATCCAGTTCAGAATCACAACAATGGACAAACTCCATTTTGGTTCACACGTTTCTCGGTGACACTTACCTGCTCCAGAGCAGCCACCCGTGTATGGGACATCCCCTGCGTTGTATGGAAATGTTACCAAGACGGTACACAGAGAAGCAGACAGTAAAATTCTGCACTTTATTCATCTTTGTACAAAACAAAATTACAAAAAAAGTCCAATGAACAAAATTCAATAATGAAAAGCGGAAAATTCAGCAACAAAAAAATAAAAAAGGGGGGAGGGGGGGGGGTGACAGCGACTAGAGCGTGGACAGACGGGGGAGGGGCAGAAGACAACGTACAGTACACAATAAATGAATCTGGTGCCCCCGGGGGGGCATTATAGGAGCCATAGCCGTGTTTCCCCCCCATCACCCATGATGACTCCTCCCCCTCTCCCCCCACTTTCACGGCAGGCGACTGGCCGGAGCCCCTCCCCCCCCGGACTCGTCAGCTGCCGGAGAAGCCAGTCCCAAGCAGAGCGGAGTCACTGTGAGGAGCGGTGCAGTGTGCTGGGCTACAGGACACAATAATAGACACTGGCTAAAACCGCCACAGCGCCCCCCCCAGGCTGCGGCACTTACAGTACACAATGGTAATAATATGGGTAAAATACTAGCACCTCCCGCACCCCCACCTCCAGTAATCACACTGACTGCCAGTGAGGGTTCGGGGCGCCCTCTGGTGGCGGGTTCTCCTCCCTGCACGGCACAAACTCTTCCTCTAGCAGCTGCCGCAGCTCTTGCTGCACTGAGATCCCATAGACTGGCAGTTCCCGCTGGCGGCGAACACGGGGCAGCGAGAGAACTTGTCTCTGCAGAAGTCAGCTGGAGGGAGAAGAGAGATTAGAGTCAGTCCAATACGTGAGACAACAGAACCCTTCATCACACACAAAGGGGACCCGTCATGGGGGAAAGGGGACCAATCATAGGGGACCATCATGGGGGAAAGGGGGACCGGTCGTGGGGGAAAGGAGGACCCGTCGTGGGGGAAAGGGGGACCCGTCATGGGGGAAAGGGGGACCCGTCATGGGGGAAAGGGGGACCCATCATGAGGGAAAGGGGACCCGTCGTGGAGAAAAGAGGACCCATCGTGGGGGAAAGGGGACCGGTCATGGGGGAAAGGGGGACCCGTCGTAGGGGAAAGGTCCTGGGGGAAAGGGGGACCGGTCCTGGGGGAAAGGGGGACTCGTCGTAGGGGAAAGGGGACCCGTCGTGGGGGAAAGGGGACCCGTCGTGGGGGAAAGGGGACCCGTCATGGGGGACCGTCCTGAGGGAAAGGGTACCGTTCATAGAGGAAAGGGGATCCGTCATGGAGGAAAGGGGACCGTCATGGGGGAAATGGGACCCGTCGTGGGGGAAAGGGGACCCGTCATAAAAGGAGCCACTATCTCATTTCATAGGTGCAGCTTCTGCTGTACTTTTATCCCAACAGTTTTTCTGGAATTTGCTAAAGAGACCCCATCACCAGACCATACAATCCCCCAATCAGATTACATGTGTGGGCATTCACCTGTAAAAGGACTCCCATCCAAAAGCCCTGAGAATGTTGCTGGGAACCCTCATCTGGGATGCGATGTCAGCAGACATACACTGGGGTATATATAATGATCGTCTCCCCTGCAGATGGTGTAAGTTTTGCCCACTTACATAGAAATGAAGGGTCTATAATTTTTATCATAGGTGTATTTTATATGATAGAGACAGAATATCAACCAAAAATCCAGAAAAATCACATCATACAAATGTTATAAATGGAGTAAAATAAGTATTTGCTCCCCTTAGTAGTTGGTGGAGAAACCCTTGTTGGTGATCACAGAGGTCAGACGTTTCTTGTAGGTGGTGATCAGTTTCCACACATCTCAGGAGGGATTTTGTCTTCTTTACAGATCTTCTCTAAATCCTGAAGGTTTCTTGGCAACTCAAAGTTTCAGCTCCTCCATAAATGTTCTATAGGATTAAGGTCTGGAGACTGACTAGGGCCACTCCATGACCTTCAAAGAGAAGTATAGCCAAAGCTCCTATGGATCACAAGAATGCAGTTCGTTGTGCACTCTGTGACCTGTTTTCAGCAGACAGCGGGATCAAATACTTATTTTACTCACTGAATTGCAACTCTATTTATAACATTTGTGTGTTTTCTGGATTTTTGGTTGATATTCTGTCTCTATCATATAAAATACACCTATGATAAAAATTATAGACCCTTCATTTCTTTGTAAGGGGGCAAAACTTACACAATCTGCAGGGGAGACGATCGTTATTTCCCCCACTGTATATGGTTTAATTAATAGTATAATATTAACTCCTCAAGTGTAAACAAAGTGAAACAATTCATACTAATGAGCACCAATTCACTTAAAAATGTGCTAAACTGCAACCCTTATGAAAAAAAAAATGTAACAATGTGTCAGTGTCTCGTTCATGTACAAAACTATACAGCTGTGCAAAAGTGCAAGCTCTAAAAATTATACATTTCATCAAAACTGTCCATCTACACAACATAGTTATATAGAAGGTGAGGAAAAAAGACAAGTCCAACCTGTGTGTGTGATTATATGTCAGTATTACATTGTATATCCCTGTATGTTGTAGTCGTTCAGGTGATTGTCTAATAGTTTCTTGAAATTATTGGTTCCCCACTGCTGAGACCACCGCCCAGGCATGTACTGGCCATCGGGACTACAGGGAGTTTCCCGGTGGGCCGATGGCTCAGTGGGCCGATTTCAGTGACAGTGGACCGCCGCCTCCCTCCGGTCCTCTGTCCCCCCGCAGTGCTCACCTCCTCTCCCTGGCTAGTTATGCAGCGCGCCTGAATACAGACATGATGCTCAGGAGTCAACACTGAGAAGCTCATCATACGATCCGGAAGGAGGGCGGCCTCACTTTCCTGCCTAATCTTGTCCCATTGGGGGGGGGGGGGGGGGCGCCAAACTGATTCTTTGCCCCAGGTGAAATAATGTCTAGCTTCCCCACTGGTACTGCCTATAAGAGAAATAATGTAGAACGGCTAATGGCTAGTGGGGGGGGGGGCTTGGGTGGCAGGCGGGTTTGTCCAGCCGGCATGGGAGAGACCTGTCAAAATGGGCCAGTCTGGATGAAGTCCAGGGCCAAATTTTTGTCCCAGTCCAGCCCTGCCACCGCCTGTGGAAGGGAATTCCACATCCTTGCTGCTCTTACAGTAAAGAACCCTCTACGTAGTTTAAGGTTAAACCTCTTTTCCTCCAACTTTAATGAGTGTCCGCGAGTCTTGTTAAACTCCCTTCCAAGGAAAACTTTTCTCCATATTGTGGGGTCACCAGTCTGGTATTTATATATTGTGGGGTCACCAGTCCGGTATTTGTATATTGTGGGGTCACCAGTCCGGTATTTATATATTGTGGGGTCACCAGTCCGGTATTTATATATTGTGGGGTCACCAGTCGGTATTTGTATATTGTGGGGTCACCAGTCCGGTATTTGTATATTGTGGGGTCACCAGTCCGGTATTTGTATATTGTGGGGTCACCAGTCCGGTATTTGTATATTGTGGGGTCACCAGTCCGGTATTTGTATATTGTGGGGTCACCAGTCCGGTATTTGTATATTGTGGGGTCACCAGTCCGGTATTTGTATATTGTGGGGTCACCAGTCTGGTATTTGTATATTGTGGGGTCACCAGTCTGGTATTTGTATATTGTGGGGTCACCAGTCCGGTATTTATATATTGTGGGGTCACCAGTCCGGTATTTATATATTGTGGGGTCACCAGTCCGGTATTTGTATATTGTGGGGTCACCAGTCCAGTATTTATATATTGTGGGGTCACCAGTCCGGTATTTATATATTGTGGGGTCACCAGTCCGGTATTTGTATATTGTGGGGTCACCAGTCTGGTATTTATATATTGTGGGGTCACCAGTCCGGTATTTGTATATTGTGGGGTCACCAGTACAGTATTTGTATATTGTGGGGTCACCAGTCCGGTATTTGTATATTGTGGGGTCACCAGTCCGGTATTTGTATATTGTGGGGTCACCAGTCCGGTATTTATACAATGAAATCATATCCCCTCTCAAGCGTCTCTTCTCCAGAGAGAATAAGTTCAGAGCTCACAACCTTTCCTCATAACTAAGATCCTCCAGACCCTTTATTAGCTTTGTTGCCCTTCTTTGTACTCGCTCCATTTCCAGTACATCCTTCCTGAGGACTGGTGCCCAGAACTGGACAGCATACTCCAGGTGCGGCCGGACCAGAGTCTTGTAGAGCGGGAGAATTATCGTTTTATCTCTGGAGTTGATCCCCCTTTTTAATGCCAATATTCTGTTTGCTTTGTTAGCAGCAGCTTGGCATTGCATGTCATTGCTGAGCCTATCATCTACTAGGACCCCCAGGTCCTTTTCCATCCTAGATTCCCCCAGAGGTTCTCCCCCCAGTCTATAGATTGTATTCAGATTTTTACCACCCAAATGCATTATTTTACATTTTTCTACATTGAACCTCATTTGCCATGTAGTTGCCCCTCCCCCATTCATTTCTTCAGATCTTTTTGTATGGAGACATCAGTCTCTAAAAGTCTGCAAATTCTTCCTGTGAGTAAAGTGCAACTCTAGAGCCATAAATCAGTATTGGCGATTAGGTGTCCATCACCCCATTTGGATGAAAACTCTTAATTATTTAAGAGGTCCAAAAGGTCCTATTAAAAATGCCCCCCAACGCCTGCTTCCAACTCCAGTGTGAACTTAGCCTTAGTATGAATTGTTTCACACTTTAGAAGTGCTGGAATTATTAAAGTAGAACTAGAGGCCAAACTTTTTTTTTTTTTACATTTTGGATGGAGTAACCCTAAGGCTCCGTTTCCACTACTGCGAGTTGTTGTGCGACTTGACACATATGAAGTCACATGACAAGTCAAAATTCATGTATTTCAATGGTTCCCGTTCTAATCAAGTCGCAGCGACTCCAAAAAAAGGTTTTTGCACTACTTTGTTCCCGACATCGGTGCGACTTGTTCTCACATGGCTTTCACCGGTCGCATCGCATCACAAATCGCATTGCAGAATTGCTCTGTAAATCGCGCGACTTTGGAGGTTGCAGTAGTGGAAACAGAGCCTAAGGGAGGGTTATAACCCCCGTCAGATTTTATTTTCGCCATTTGTGTCCCATTGCAGAGATTTCCCTTAACTTCCTGTCCCATAGCCAAACAGGAAGTGAGAGGAAATCACTGCAAATTAAGGGAATTCCTTGGGGGGGGGGGGGGGGGGGAGATTTCTCCTCTATTACTTTTCTGGGGACAACACAAAATTTGGGATTTTTTTTTTTTTTACTTTTATTTCAATGGTAATGGTAATCAGGACAAGTAGAGAGGGTGACTTCACCCACCATGGGGGCGGGTCAGACAGCAATAAAGTCTGATGGGTTCTAATCCTTTTGTACTCTGTCCAAAACGGAAAAAAAAAAATTGCCTTCAGCTATACTTTAATTATTATCTCAGAATGTGCCACTAGAGGGCACTAGTACAACAGCAGCTCCCTGAGAAATATATATATATATATATATATATATATATATATATATATATATATACATATACATATACACACACTGTATACATTCCTCTCCTAGCGCAGGTGATATTTTCCATTTCAGCAGACAGTTTGAGAGTTGGGAGGGTGGAGACCCCATAGGGAGGGGAGGGGGCAGAGCAGCTGGGCCAGCACAGAGAATAATTAGACACTCCCAGGAGAGGGGGCAAGTAGGGAGGGGCCTATGCTAGGGATTGGCTCTCCAGGAGAAGTCGAATTTTCATCATACTGAAATCGGGGCACATTGCATTCACATGAAGAATCATTAAGGAAAAGAAAAATTAGCATTTCAAATATTCAATATTTTGTGCTTTTCCCTAAAAATGGTGACAGGGTCTCTATAAAGAGCACAACCCAACCCAGCCCCCCCCCCCCCCTTCCCAACCCAACCCAGCCCCCCCCCTTCCCAACCCAACCCAGCCCCTCCCCCCCCCTTCCCAACCCAGCCCCCCCCCCCCTTCCCAACCCAGCCCCCCCCCCTTCCTTTCCCAACCCAACCCAGCCCCCCCCCCCCTTCCCAACCCAACCCAGCCCCCCCCCCCCTTCCCAACCCAACCCAACCCAGCCCCCCCCCCTCCCCCAACCAAAGAGGTCAGTATACACAGCTCTGTTACCCATCAATGTTCTTAATGAATAGCGCAGTTCAGAGACCAGCAATGAGCCCCATCCCCCCCCCCCCCCCCCCCGATTGGCTGCCCTGCCTTCCTGCACCCAGAAATGAAGCCCCGCCCCCTGACCCCAGTTTTACGCACTCACCTCGCAGTAGCTCGTCGTGTTGGCACACCAGGCGGGTACAGATCTCCTTGTTTATTACATACATGCGCCGCAGACTGCAAAAGAGAAAGCAGCAGATCAGTGTCTGGAGTCAGAGGAGGGAAGACGTCATCATTATTGATAAACCCGAAACTGCGGGCACAAATAATGTCATTTAAATATATCCCTCAATAGCCACAAAGGTTCTAAATGTACTCGGTGTGTGCCACATGCCTTTACACACCCAGATATTACCTTGTAAACGTCGCAGTGACATCATCACTGTACATAGCCTGTTCAGAGCTGTGGGAGGGGCCTGACAGGCTCCACCCACTACAGGAGGGGGGCGGAGACAAGACAGGTCACCCTGCACAAGGAGAGAGAGCAGAGCCGTGGGAGGGGTTCAACAGGCTCCACCCACTACAGAAAACTAAAGTAGGGGGCGGAGACAAGACAGTCCCCCTGCACAACCAGAGGGAGCAAACCTGTGGGAGGGGCCCAGCAGGCTCCACCCATTACAGAAAACTACAGGAGGGGGTGGAGACAAGACCAGTCACCCTGCACAAGGAGAGAGAGAGCAGAGCTGTGGGAGGGGCCCAGCAGGCTCCACCCACTACAGAAAACTACAGGAGGGGGTGGAGACAAGACCAGTCACCCTGCACAAGGAGAGAGAGCAGAGGGAGGGGCCCAGCAGGCTCCACCCACTACAGAAAACTACAGGAGGGGGTGGAGACAAGACCAGTCATCCTGCACAAGGAGAGAGATCAGCAGTGGGCGGTCTTTATTACAGAAAGTCTCACGCTGGATGACTGCACAGATCTGGAGGAAATACACAAATCACCCCGAGATTCCGGAACAATCCATGTGACCGATGGATTTATCATCCCGGAGATCAGATATAAGAAATAAATCCCTGACATGTCACAATATACAGGATCGCGGTTCTGTAAAGCTCCACCTTTTATCATTATAAAGTCATCCTTGGTCTCCAATCAGTGACTGTGCCTAGGCTGAGATGATGTCATCAGTCTGCTGCAGGCAGGAGGAAGCATTTCCTAAGTCCCCCCCCCCCCCCCCCAAGGGGCCGATCAGTTTCCAGAAAGTCACTTACCTGTACAGGCAGATCCCTTGCAGGCACTGCTTGCAGGGTTTGTGTACGGAGTACAGGCGGGTACATGGGTACTGCTCTTCACGGCAATCTGCAAGGGAGGACGGGCACACATGAGGTTACATTGTATCTGTAGAGCCATAACACCCACCAATCATGTGACAAGAAACACCACCCAGCTCCACAGCACCCCCCGATGGACCAAACATGAACATACATGGGGGGGAAGGGGGGAGATTGACCAATCCCATATTCCATATCCAACAATATTCTACCACTCTATAAACTATAGTCCATGCAGCCTGCTCATTCTGTGTTTCTCTTTCCACCATTACTATATTATCAGTCTCCCTATTGATTGCTGGATTCCTACTGACACTCAGATGTGTGCAGCCAATCGGAACCCGTCTCACCTGATATTGTGGGAATTACTCACCTAAGGGGCCGGGCTCCGTGGGTTCTGTCTGATCCGTATCTGCAAGACAAGAGAAAAAGATTAAAATGTGACGGCAGATATCACCATATAAACAGAAATCTGAGTCACAGTGCCAAGGTGCATCGAACCCCGGACTTGCCAGGATGGTGAAAACCCCTCATAATGGGCACAGCGGGTGTACAGACCCGGGAACTCAGCACAGGGATGGTGAGAACCCCTCATAATGGGCACAGCGGGTGTACAGACCCGGGAACTCAGCACAGGGATGGTGGGAACCCCTCATAATGGGCACAGCAGGTGTACAGACCCCGGAACTCAGCACAGGGATGGTGAGAACCCCTCATAATGGGCACAGCGGGTGTACAGACCCCGGAACTCAGCACAGGGATGGTGGGAACCCCTCATAATGGGCACAGCCGGTGTACAGACCTGGGAACTCAGCACAGGGATGGTGGGAACCCCTCATAATGGGCACAGCGGGTGTACAGACCCGGGAACTCAGCACAGGGATGGTGGGAACCCCTCATAATGGGCACAGCGGGTGTACAGACCCAAGAACTCAGCACAGGGATGGTGGGAACCCCTCATAATGGGCACAGCGGGTGTACAGACCCGAGAACTCAGCACAGGGATGGTGAGAACCCCTCATAATGGGCACAGCGGGTGTACAGACCCGGGAACTCAGCACAGGGATGGTGAGAACCCCTCATAATGGGCACAGCGGGTGTACAGACCCGGGAACTCAGCACAGGGATGGTGGGAACCCCTCATAATGGACACAGCGGGTGTACAGACCCGGGAACTCAGCACAGGGATGGTGAGAACCCCTCATAATGGGCACAGCGGGTGTACAGACCCGGGAACTCAGCACAGGGATGGTGGGAACCCCTCATAATGGGCACAGCGGGTGTACAGACCCGGGAACTCAGCACAGGGATGGTGAGAACTCCTCATAATGGGCACAGCAGGTGTACAGACCCGGGAACTCAGCACAGGGATGGTGAGAACCCCTCATAATGGGCACAGCGGGTGTACAGACCTGAGAACTCAGCACAGGGATGGTGGGAACCCCTCATAATGGGCACAGCGGGTGTACAGACCTGAGAACTCAGCACAGGGATGGTTGAAACCCCTCATAATGGGCACAGCGGGTGTACAGACCCGAGAACTCAGCACAGGGATGGTTGAAACCCCTCATAATGGGCACAGCGGGTGTACAGACCCGGGAACTCAGCACAGGGATGGTTGAAACCCCTCATAATGGGCACAGCGGGTGTACAGACCCAGGAACTCAGCACAGGGATGGTGGGAACCCCTCATAATGGGCACAGCGGGTGTACAGACCCGGGAACTCAGCACAGGGATGGTGGGAACCTCTCATAATGGGCACAGCGGGTGTACAGACCCGGGAACTCAGCACAGGGATGGTGAGAACCCCTCATAATGGGCACAGCGGGTGTACAGACCCGGGAACTCAGCACAGGGATGGTGAGAACCCCTCATAATGGGCACAGCGGGTGTACAGACCCAGGAACTCAGCACAGGGATGGTGAGAACCCCTCATAATGGGCACAGCGGGTGTACAGACACGGGAACTCAGCACAATTCATGTTGGCAGCCAGGCAGAGGGAATGTTTGCAGTTGCTATTTGCTGTTCCATATTTACCGAAGGTTGGGACGGGGATGACCTCCTGCTGGCTCTGCTGCTGCTGTTGCGGGACGAACTGTTGCGGAGCGTAGTTGTCCTGAGCCTGGTGGAGGTCCGGCTGGGTCAAAACGTGGAAACCCGTCTGCGGCTGCTGCTGCCCCAACGATTGTTCTGCAAAACCAAATTGAAATCCTCAATCCGGGAGGAAAGTCCATCCTCACACAAGACGGACCTGAGCGCCAACATGGAACGGAGGGCGCCACCCCAAATCCTTCCCACAAACCCCCACTGCCCGCCTCACCTACCTTCATATTCATAGAAATACGAAGGTTCTGTAAGGAGAGAAAAAAACAGAGATGAGCCGAGGAGACGACATCACAGAGTCTGCAATGTCACCATACACATGACTACTTCTCACCTGTAGAGAACTCGTAATGTGGGGGGACGTCATAATTCTGAGCCAAAATCCCTACAAAATAAGAACAGATACCGAGAATTACACCCGACATACAGGACAAGAGAAGTAGTACTGTGCAGAGTCCATACATACAGAATAAGAACAGATACCGAGAATTACACCCGACATACAGGACAAGAAAAGTAGTACTGTGCAGAGTCCATACATACAGAATAAGAACAGATACCGAGAATTACACCCGACATACAGGACAAGAGAAGTAGTACTGTGCAGAGTCCATACATACAGAATAAGAACAGATACCGAGAATTACACCCGACATACAGGACAAGAGAAGTAGTACTGTGCAGAGTCCATACATACAGAATAAGAACAGATACCGAGAATTACATCCGACATACAGGACAAGAGAAGTAGTACTGTGCAGAGTCCATACATACAGAATAAGAACAGATACCGAGAATTACACCCGACATACAGGACAAGAGAAGTAGTACTGTGCAGAGTCCACACATACAGAATAAGAACAGATACCGAGAATTACACCCGACATACAGGACAAGAGAAGTAGTACTGTGCAGAGTCCATACATACAGAATAAGAACAGATACCGAGAATTACACCCGACATACAGGACAAGAAAAGTAGTACTGTGCAGAGTCCACACATACAGAATAAGAACAGATACCGAGAATTACACCCTCCATACAGGACAAGAGAAGTAGTACTGTGCAGAGTCCATACATACAGAATAAGAACAGATACCGAGAATTACACCCGACATACAGGACAAGAGAAGTAGTACTGTGCAGAGTCCATACATACAGAATAAGAACAGATACCGAGAATTACACCCTCCATACAGGACAAGAGAAGTAGTACTGTGCAGAGTCCATACATACAGAATAAGAACAGATACCGAGAATTACACCCGACATACAGGACAAGAGAAGTAGTACTGTGCAGAGTCCATACATACAGAATAAGAACAGATACCGAGAATGACACCCGACATACAGGACAAGAAAAGTAGTACTGTGCAGAGTCCATACATACAGAATAAGAACAGATACCGAGAATGACACCCGACATACAGGACAAGAGAAGTAGTACTGTGCAGAGTCCATACATACAGAATAAGAACAGATACCGAGAATTACACCCGACATACAGGACAAGAAAAGTAGTACTGTGCAGAGTCCACACATACAGAATAAGAACAGATACCGAGAATTACACCCTCCATACAGGACAAGAGAAGTAGTACTGTGCAGAGTCCATACATACAGAATAAGAACAGATACCGAGAATTACACCCTCCATACAGGACAAGAGAAGTAGTACTGTGCAGAGTCCATACATACAGAATAAGAACAGATACCGAGAATTACACCCTCCATACAGGACAAGAGAAGTAGTACTGTGCAGAGTCCATACATACAGAATAAGAACAGATACCGAGAATTACACCCGACATACAGGACAAGAGAAGTAGTACTGTGCAGAGTCCATACATACAGAATAAGAACAGATACCGAGAATTACACCCGACATACAGGACAAGAGAAGTAGTACTGTGCAGAGTCCATACATACAGAATAAGAACAGATACCGAGAATTACACCCGACACACAGGATGCTGTACCATGATGGTGGCGGTCTGGCGGGTCGCACTCACCGTGAATGCAGAGGAGGAGGAGACATGTGATCCTCATTGTTGAAGTGATTGGTTGTTACCTGCAGGAGAGAAATATTTGTTAATTTTCAGTATTTCGGACAACATTCCTCCTTCTGGGACCCCCTGATGATCCCGCCACCCCTCTGCCCGCTCGCCCGCCCCGTCCCCTCGGATTAGCTCCCTCCTGTCCTCAGGTCACTCCGGGATTTTCTCTTTGAAGTTTGCGGGAATTGGGAGACTTGCCCGGGAACGGCGGGGGGGAAATCAGAGCCAATCAGTGTGCATGGCTGCACTAATTAGTCGTGGAGGGGGGGAGGGGCTCGCACCGCTCGGTCCCGGCTGCACCGATATCTGTGACTATTAAAGGATCCATCACCTTCATAACCCATAGCAACAAACCTATCACCTGTAGACTTGTGACATTTGTTGCGTTGCAAATAGAAATTTACAAAATGTTCGCAATTTGGATGTATCAAAATTTCCAACTTCGAAACAAATTATAACAAAACTAAAACTTTTTTGATTTAGAAAATGAATTTGAAATGGAAGCATATAGCAAAAAATACAGTAAAGGTGTGAAATAAGATGATGATCTCTACTTGGGGTGATGAATAAAATAAAACAGAATAGAAGTGGAACTTAAGGAATTGAATAGAAAAGAATAGAATAAAACAATAGAAACTAATAGAATAGAAAAGAATAAAACAGAAAATAAAAGAATAGAATAGAAAATTAAGGAATAATACGGAATAGAATAGAATAGACGAGAATAGAAAATAATAAAACAAAATACAACAGAATAGAAAATTATGGAAAAGAACAGAACAGAATAGAATAGAATAGAATAGAATAGAATAGAAAATAATAAAACAGAATAGAAAATTAAAGTGATTGTAAAGGTTTCTTTTTTTTTTTTAAATAAAAATAACAAACATGTTATACTTACCTGCTCTGTGTAAGTGTTTTGCACAGAGCAGCCCCGCTCCTCCTCTTCTGGGGTGCGCCGCCGGCGCTCCTGACTCCTCCCCTTCATTCGGTGCCCCTACGAAAAGCTGCTTTCCTTGGGGGCACCCGTGCGGGCGCGCTCCCGAGTCCCGCTGCTGCGTCTATTGACATAGACAGAGGGACTCGGCCCCGCCCCCTGCTCCTGTGTCATCGCTGGATTTGATTGACAGCAGCCAATGGCTCCTGCTGCTATCAATCTGTCCAATGAGATGAGAGCGTCTGGAGCTGCTGGGCTTGTGCATGGCGCTGGAACAAATGGGGGGGGAGGGGGGGGGGGCACTGTAGCAAAAAAGTTTTTTTACCTTAATGCATAGAATGCATTAAGGTGAAAAATTTTGAGACTTAACAAACACTTTAAGGAAAAGAACAGAATAGAATAGAATAGAAAATGTCAGAATAGAAAATAATAAATCAGATTAGAAAATTAAGGAACAGAAACAAATAGAATAATAAATAAAATAATAGAACAGGACACAATAGAAAAGAATAAAACAGAACCGGTATAGCTGTATTCCAAAATTCAAATTTCAAAATTCAAACTGATTCGAAAATAAGGAATATACAAAACAAATTCAATTATATGAAACAAATTCTGAAAACAAATCTTTCTCTAACAGAATGAAACATAATAATTATCTTAAATGAACAAATTTGAAACCAAACAAATGTCTCTCATCACCGGTGTAGAGCAGCCAGAACTGTGAAGGGTGGTGGTGACGGACTAAGAGCACCTGTCACACCATTGTATGATATCCTGAGAGGAAAGACGAAGGCTGCCACTCACAATACCAGGTACCTGGCTCTCATGCTGATCCTCTGTAGTCTGGAAGAACTCAGAACTCCCGGATCCGCACACCCCGAACTGAAGCCACAGGACAGCTATGACCCCATCCCTCTGCAGACAGGGAGAACATTCTATGTACTGGGGGGAGGGGCAGCAGGTGTCACTTTTATTGCATCGCCGCATTGGCTGTGAGTGATCACGTGACCTAGTATCACAGCAGCAGCTTCCACTGCATTGGTTGTGGACAATCACGTGATCTTACCAGTCTCCTCCAATGAAAGAAAACCCGAAATCTTTTTATTTTGAGTAACTACAAACCGACTGAAAGCTGAAATCAGAGGGAGTGGCCGCTCTATGAGGAGGGGGGGGGGCGGAGATGTCTAGAATCTAGTGGAGCAGACAGGGGGCGGGGCAGTGGCACAAAGGGGAAGGAGGTCACATGGTGGGGATTCACCTGGACAGTCCGGGTTTCAGTCCACATAAAACCTCGACACATTTATTCAGACAGGAATGTGGCTCAGAACAGGGCCTGACAGGAGGGTGAGGGGGGCACTACGTGCGCCACATTACTATTCTCTTTAGAGTGCCCAAAGGTGTCCCAGGTCTGTTACAACCCTATAGTGCAGTGATCTCCAAACTATGGCCCTTGAGGCATTATTCCTGTCACTAACACCAACAATGGGGCACTATTCCCCCCACTGACACCAATAATGGGGCACTATTCCCCCCACTGACACCAATGATGGGGCACTATTCCTCCCACTGACACCAATAATGGGGCACTATTCCTCCCACTGACATCAATGATGGGGCACTATTCCTCCCACTGACACCAATGATGGGGCACTATTCCTCCCACTGACACCAATGATGGGGCACTATTCCTCCCACTGACACCAATGATGGGGCACTATTCCCCCCCACTGACACCAATGATGGGGCACTATTCCCCCCACTGACACCAATGATGGGGCACTATTCCCCCCACTGACACCAATGATGGGGCACTATTCCCCCCACTGACACCAATGATGGGGCACTATTCCCCCCACTGACACCAATGATGGGGCACTATTCCTTCCACTGACACCAATGATGGGACACTATTCCTCCCACTGACACCAATGATGGGGCACTATTCCTCCCACTGACACCAATGATGGGACACTATTCCTCCCACTGATACCAATGATGGGGCACTATTCCTCCCACTGACACCAATGATGGGGCACTATTCCCCCCACTGACACCAATGATGGGGCACTATTCCTTCCACTGACACCAATGATGGGGCCATATTCCTCCCACTGACACCAATGATGGGGCCATATTCCTCCCACTGACACCAATGACGGGGCACTATTCCTCCCACTGATACCAATGATGGGGCACTATTTCTCCCACTGATACCAATGATGGGACACTATTCCTCCCACTGATACCAATGATGGGACACTATTCCTCCCACTGATACCAATGATGGGGCACTATTCCTCCCACTGATACCAATGATGGGGCACTATTCCTCCCACTGATACCAATGATGGGGCACTATTCCTTCCACTGACACCAATGATGGGACACTATTCCTCCCACTGACACCAATGATGGGGCACTATTCCTCCCACTGATACCAATGATGGGGCACTATTCCTCCCACTGATACCAATGATGGGGCACTATTCCTTCCACTGACACCAATGATGGGACACTATTCCTCCCACTGACACCAATGATGGGGCACTATTCCTCCCACTGATACCAATGATGGGACACTATTCCTGCCACTGATACCAATGATGGGACACTATTCCTCCCACTAACACCAATGATGGGGCACTATTCCTCCCACTGACACCAATGATGGGGCACTATTCCTCCCACTGACACCAATGATGGGGCACTATTCCTCCCACTGACACCAATAATGGGGCACTATTCCTCCCACTGATACCAATGATCGGGTATTGTTTACTCCCACTGGGCACAGTCAGGCCCCCCTAAATTCTGAAGGACAGTAAACCAGACCTCTCTTTAGAAGGTTTGGAGACCCTCGCTATGGTGTATACTAAAACAAAAAATATTTACTGTGTGCCGCCGAGTGTTCCGACCCCAGAAGGTGTGTAGGAGTGCGGTCTATGAAGAGTGGGGTCACCCTCTGAGGTGGGGGGGTGCGGTCTGTGAAGAGTGGGGTCACCCTCGGAAGGGGGGTGCTGTCTGTGAAGAGTGGGGTCACCCTCGGAGGAGGGGGTGCGGTCTTTGAAGAGTGGGGTCACCCTCGGAGGGGGGGTGCGGTCTGTGAAGAGTGGGGTCACCCTCGGAGGAGGGGTGCGGTCTGTGAAGAGTGGGGTCACCCTCGGAGGAGGGGTGCGGTCTGTGAAAAGTGGGGTCACCCTCGGAGGGGGGGTGCGGTGTGTGAAGAGTGGGGTCACCCTCGGAGGGGGGGTGCGGTCTGTGAAGAGTGGGGTCACCCTCGGAGGGGGGTGCTGTCTGTAAAGAGTGGGGTTACCCTCGGAGGGGGGGTGCGGTGTGTGAAGAGTGGGGTCACCCTTGGAGGGGGGGTGCAGTCTGTAAAGAGTGGGGTCACCCTCGGAAGAGGGGTGCTGTCTGTGAAGAGTGGGGTCACCCTCAGAGGGGGGGTGCGGTCTGTAAAGAGGGGGTCACCCTCGGAGGGGGGGGGTGCGGTCTGTAAAGAGTGGGGTCACCCTCGGAGGGGGGGTGCGGTCTGTGAAGAGTGGGGTCACCCTCGGGGGGGCGGTGTGTGAAGAGTGGGGTCACCCTCGGAGGGGGGGTGCGGTCTGTGAATAGTGGGGTCACCCTCGGAGGGGGGGTGCGGTCTGTGAAGAGTGGGGTCACCCTCGGAGGAGGGGTGCGGTCTGTGAAGAGTGGGGTCACCCTCGGAGGAGGGGGTGCGGTCTGTGAAGAGTGGGGTCACCCTCGGAGGGGGGGTGCAGTTTGTGAAGAGTGAGGTCACCCTCGGAGGGGGGGTGCGGTCTGTGAAGAGTGAGGTCACCCTCGGAGGGGGGGTGCGGTCTGTGAAGAGTGGGGTCACCCTCGGAGGGGGGGTGCAGTCTGTGAAGAGTGGGGTCACCCTCGGAGGGGGGGTGCGGTCTGTGAAGAGTGGGGTCACCCTCGGGGGGGGCGGTGTGTGAAGAGTGGGGTCACCCTCGGAGGGGGGTGCGGTCTGTAAAGAGTGGGGTCACCCTTGGAGGGAGGGTGCGGTCTGTGAAGAGTGGGGTCACCCTCGGAGGGGGGGTGTGGTCTGTAAAGAGTGGGGTCACCCTCGGAGGGGGGGTGCGGTCTGTGAAGAGTGGGGTCACCCTCGGAGGGGGGGTGCGGTCTGTAAAGAGTGGGGTCACCCTCGGAGGGGGGGGTGTGGTCTGTAAAGAGTGGGGTCACCCTCGGAGGGGGGGTGCAGTCTGTGAAGAGTGGGGTCACCCTCGGAGGGGGGGTGCGGTCTGTGAAGAGTGGGGTCACCCTCGGAGGGGGGGGTGCGGTCTGTGAAGAGTGGGGTCACCCTCGGAGGGGGGGTGCGGTCTGTGAAGAGTGGGGTCACTCTCGGAGGGGGGGTGCGGTCTGTGAAGAGTGGGGTCACTCTCGGAGGGGGGGTGCGGTCTGTGAAGAGTGGGGTCACCCTCGGAGGGGGGGTGCGGTCTGTGAAGAGTGGGGTCACTCTCGGAGGGGGGGGTGCGGTCTGTAAAGAGTGGGGTCACTCTCGGAGGGGGGGGTGCGGTCTGTGAAGAGTGGGGTCACTCTCGGAGGGGGGGTGCTGTCTGTGAAGAGTGGGGTCACTCTCGGAGGGGGGGGTGCGGTCTGTGAAGAGTGGGGTCACTCTCGGAGGGGGGGTGCGGTCTGTGAAGAGTGGGGTCACCCTCGGAGGGGGGGTGCGGTCTGTGAAGAGTGGGGTCACCCTCTGAGGTGGGGTGGGGGGGTGCACATCACATGACATGTATCCTCCATCCCTGCACTGGAGTATTCCGTGTGTGCAAAGGAGCTGACGCTCTATTTGGCGGCCGCAGACATAACACCGAGGATCCTGCGGGCGGATCAGACGGCTGGAGGGCGGCCAATTCCCGGAATTCTGCGAGTTCAGACAAGACCCCCTCAGAGCGCCGGCATCTGATTACAGACGCCCCGAGGGGCCCCCCCAACCATGGGTGGCCCCCCCATCCCCCACCACATTCCTCCTCATCACACACTGAGCCCCCGCCGTGCCTCCCGCCTCCTTACACGGCCCATTCCGGCTTCATATCGCTAATCCAATTAAATCCGAATACAATAAAAAGTTGAATCGATCTCACAGATGATTCGGGAGGAGCGGCGGCGGCCATTTTTACGGTTGTACACGTCTTTTCGCCGTCGTAAATTTTGCGTTCCGTTTCAAGGAAGAGCTGGAAAAGGGGGGAGAAGAAATGGAAATGATGACATCATGGCGGTGCTCGTGGGGGGGGGGCCAGCTGCGAAAACAGCGTTGGGTCATGTGACAACCGGAGCCGCCAATCGTTCGTTTACATCGCACAGAAAACGCGGGACGACGCTCAACACGAGCGCCAGGCTGTGCGTCAGAAGCGCCATCTCTGTCCGCAGATCATCGGACGCCTAGAACCCAGACTCCGCCCCCATATGGCGCCCGCACTTCTTCCAACCCAATCAATATTGAATCTGGTGTGTGGGAAACGTTCAATGATCTCGAAGAGATTGAGGGGGGGTCGCCCGCTGTCATTGCAGTGTGTGTCCCGCAATCCAATCACCATTCATAGAATACAATCGATACAATTCATAAGATACAAATTAAGTACATCGTTTAGCTGTGTCCTCGTATTACATCGATTTTTAGAAATCTGAAGGAGATTGTATAGACTGGAACACGTATAGCCAGATTAAGATTCACAGTGAATTTAGGTGGTGACCACACACTATACAATCTGATTGTACAATCCTCTGTAGATCTACCAGAAACTACGTAGTACAATGGGCAGCTTGGATGGAGATTGAATGGATTGTTTCACTGGGTCCTCCTCTAAAGGAGATTGTACAATTTGCTTAAAGCTGGCCATACACTATACAATCTGATTGTACAATCTCCTTCTAGCTGGCCATACACTATACAATCAGATTGTATCATGTACAGCCAGCTGTAAGGAAATTGTACAATGCATGGGCAGTTTAGGCAATTCTTTCAGTTTCTACGTAACCAGATCAGCTCTTGTTTGGTAAATCTCAGGAAGATTGAACGAGGAGATTGGAACGTGTGTGGCCGGATTTACCCCGAAACCACCAACTGTTCTCACAGAAGGTGAAGTCAGGTTGCCGTGGTAACGATACTGTCACACATTGGGGTCTTTTCCACCGACCTCCACCGGAGACCTCTGCGGTGACGTCTAATCTTATGACCTGCGGCAATGGTCTGATGGCGGCCATACATGAGGTGACCCCGGTCATGGAGGGGTCCTATAGGGGGAGGGCTGTACTGCAGGATTGGGGCGCTTGGCACACATGGCCATAAGTCCACACCCCCCCCCCACCCCCGGGTGGAATCCTAACAGCCACGAATGCCATGCCAAACGGCACAAAACTTTGGCAGAAAATTAATTTGAAGAGACGAGACCAAAACCGAATCTTTCGGTCACAACCGTGAACACTGCGATCCCATAAACTATCCGTGACGCACAGCGAGAAACCGCAACTGGGAAATGATCCGCAAAATTGTCACAAATATGTATCAAATTGTGACAAATGATTATATCGTAGTGGGCGGAGTTTATAAGGAGTCCTGAGCCATCGCCTACTGCTCGCCGCAACCAATGCGCTTATTCTACACGCCCAAAATCTCTGCAGTCTGTCCTGTGATCGGTCACACAAAATCAGGACTCTGCTGTGAAAACGCCGATAGGGATTGTCCTATTTCTGGAGTGCGTCAAATTCTACAGGAACGCACATTGTATATCGTTTGTATTGCACTAATAAAATAGTGTCAATCTGCTTGATGTTAATGTAGTGGTGCTGATGGTTTAACCTTCCGATGTTTGGAGGAGATTCAACAAGACCTGTGAGGAAAAGACACCACCCCACTGTGAAGCATTGTGGTTCCCCATCCCTACTGTGAAGCATGGTGGTTCCCCATCCCTACTGTGAAGCATGGTGGTTCCCCATCCCTACTGTGAAGCATGGTGGTTCACCATCCCTACTGTGAAGCATGGTGGTTCACCATCCCTACTGTGAAGCATGGTGGTTCCCCATCCCTACTGTGAAGCATGGTGGTTCCCCATCCCTACTGTGAAGCATGGTGGTTCACCATCCCTACTGTGAAGCATGGTGGTTCACCATCCCTACTGTGAAGCATGGTGGTTCACCATCCCTACTGTGAAGCATGGTGATTCCCCATCCCTACTGTGAAGCATGGTTGTTCCCCATCCCTACTGTGGAGCATGGTTTTTCCCCATCCCTACTGTGGAGCATGGTGGTTCCCCATCCTACTGTGAAACATGATGATTCCCCATCCCCACTGGGAAACATGGTGGTTCCCCATCCCTACTGTGAAGAATGGTGGTTCCCTATCTCTACTGTAAAACAAGGTGGTTACCCATCTCTACTGTAAAACAAGGCGGTTACCCATACCTGCTATGAAACAAGGTGGTTCCCCATCCCTACTGTGAAGCATGGAGGTTCCCCATCCCTACTGTGAAGCATGGTGGTTCCCCATCTCTACTGTAAAGAATGGTGGTTCACCAACTCTACTGTGAAGAATGGTGGTTCACCATCCCTACTGTGAAGTATGGTGGTTCCCCATCCATACTGTGAAGCATGGTGGTCCCCCATCTCTACTGTGAAGCATGGTGGTTCCCCATCTCTACTGTGAAGCATGGTGGTTCCCCATCTGTACTGTGAAGCATGGTGGTTCCTCATCTGTACTGTGAAGCATAGTGGTTCCCCGTCTCTATTGTGAAGCATAGTGGTTCCCCGTCTCTATTGTGAAGCATGGTGGTTCCCCATCTGTACTGTGAAGCATAGTGGTTTCCCATCTCTACTGTGAAGCATGCTAGTCTCTTATCTCTACTGTGAAGCATGGTGATGGATCTTTGCTGTACCCAGCTATGGGCTGCTGATGAGATGAATGCAGCGCACCATCAGATAAGATTGGAAGAAAACCAAACATGGCGCACACTTGGAGCTCCACCATTGACCCCAAACATATGGCTGGGGCCACCCTTCGGTGTTTGCAGCAGACATAAGTGAAGGTTCTGGATTGGCCCGTTGGGACACTTTGGGGACATCCCAGACATTGGGGTTCATGATGGACACCCAAAGAATGTACAGGAGTCGGAGGAAGAAGGGGCGACCTTACATTACAAGCCACCATTGATTGTAAAGACACCTGGGTGGGATTAGAAGGAGAAGACCTTTGTGAGAAGCGGGGACGGGGCGGTATATAAGGAACCATGGTGGACAAGTCGAAGGTATTGAGCAGATTTCTGCACCCAGAGGGATCCGGAGATGATGGAGGCCGGTTGTTTGTCCAGCTGTTTGGTCTAACAAAGGCGGACACCTGTGGTCTCCAGGCTCAGCGATTGTCAGCTCTGTGGCTCAGCTGTTTACCAGGTAAATAGTGGAGGTGCTGAAGGGGCGGCCCCCATGGCGGAGCGCGTGACGCACAGCTGTGATCGCCATCATCCTATGAAATAAAGAATTTCTTTGTTCTCCTCGTACAGTATGGAAACATCTGGGATTCATCATGGCCCCCCCCCCCCCCTCCAGGGACCACTCCCAGCCCCTCCCCCTCATCTCCCCACCGCGCTCCCCGCTGTAAGACACGGCGACAAAGACATGACCAGACAGACCCTCCACTGGTACCCAATCACAGCCGGGGACTGGGAGGCACCTATGGGGGGCCCCACAAGTATTGACAGGCAGCCGGTGACCCCCCAATATTATGATGTATATAAAATGTGTCTAGGGGGTTCCATGACCCTCCCCCACACTTCGGGGGACATTCACCGCGCAGAACGATACAAAGCGGTTTTCTTTCTAAACAATGTCACAATTTTTCCATTTTCGAGCCTCGAAGAATTGGCTGCGTTCTGAGCGTTGCGTGAATGCACGTTATTTTTGGCGTTTTTTTTTTTTTTTTACACACACATAGGGCAGCCCATTCATTTCAATGGACTGCCCTACGCACAATAAACGCGCCAAAGAAGATTGTGTACCGTTACGCTGAATTTGCACATTTGTTGCAAATTTTAACGCGTGTTTCAGGTGTCATTAATAATAAATGTCACCACAAGTGCGCTGTGCGTTGTTCACGGAATGCTTAGATGTGAATGGAGCGTGAAGTCACACGGCTGGGCGTCATACGGAACGCGTACAATGGTGGGCGATATATGGAACGTGTACAATGGTGGTTGTTATATGGAATGGGTACAATGGTGGTTGTTATATGGAATGGGTACAATGGTGGGCATTATACGGAACGGGGACAATGGTGGGCATCATATGGAACGGGTACAATGGTGGGCGATATACGGAACGTGTACAATGGTGGTTGTTATATGGAATGGGTACAATGGTGGTTGTTATATGGAATGGGTACATTGGTGGGCATTATACGGAACGGGGACAATGGTGGGCATCATATGGAACGGGTACAATGGTGGGCGTTATATGGAACGGGTACAATGGTGGGCATCATATGGAACAGGTACAATGGTGGGCATTATACAGAATGCGTACAATGGTGGGCATTATCCGGAACACGTACAATGGTAGGCATTATATGGAACGCGTACAATGGTGGGTGTTATACAGAACATGTAAAATGGTGGGCATCATACAGGACGCGTACAATGGTGGGCATCATACGAAACGGACATAATGGTGAGCATCATACGGAACGCGTAGAATGGTGGGCATTATACAAAACACGTACAATGGTGGGCATTATATGGAACGGGTACAATGGTGGGCGATATATGGAACGTGTACAATGGTGGGCGTTGTATGGAACACGTACAATGGTGGGCGATATATGCAACACGTACAATGGTGGGCGTTATACGGAACACGTAAAATGGTGGGCATCATAGGGAACGCGTACAATGGTGGGCATCATACAGAACGCGTACAATGGTGGGCATCATACAGAACACGTACAATGATGGGCATCATACAGAACGCGTACAATGGTGGGCATCAAACGGAACGTGTACAATGGTGGGCATCATACAGAACACGTACAATGATGGGCATCATACAGAACGCGTACAATGGTGGGCATCATACAGAACACGTACAATGATGGGCATCATACAGAACACGTACAATGATGGGCATCAAACGGAACGTGTACAATGTGGGCAATACATTGAACGTGTACAATAATGGGCATCATACGGAATGTGTACAATGGTGGGCGATACATGGAACGCGTACAATGGTGGGCGATACATGGAACGCGTACAATGGTGGGCAGTATACAGATGGTGGGCAGTATATGGAACGTGTACTATGGTGGGCATTATACAGATGGCGGGCGATATACGGAATCTGTACAATGGTGGAAGTGTTGCAGTGATCGCCCCGTTTTCAGCCCGCACAGGTTTAATAGCTGCCCCCCAAAATATCCTTCAACCCGAACGTGCGATGGAAGTGCGACGCTGAGCGCTGGTCGATGGCAATGTAAATATAATGGAAGAACATAATGTATAGAAATGTATCATTTATGGGAGGAGGGACTTTGGCGGGTAAAAAAGCGATCGGCTTCAATATATTGGAGAACCAGCGATTGCGGGTTGCTGTGAGTTGCCGGATATCGGCGCCTTTTGAGCGGTATAAAACCCGGAAGAATATTCTGCGTTCCTCAAACTGGTAAAAAAGGGGAAAGTTCTGATCCCAGGTCTCCTTATGCAGGAGCAGAGCAGATCAAACATGGAGGATGGCGGCCATGCCACAGCGCACCAATGGTCCTGTCGCGGGACGGCGCTCAACATGCGTATTTTAACCACAGAAACCGGCTGAAAATGAACCAACTGACTTCATTCGGCGGTTCCGGAGGCGGGAAATGTCTGGAGAATTCTTTAAAAATTAAAATTTGAAATTCAAGTTGGAATCGAAAAAAAGAAAAATTTAAAAAAATGTAAATTTATAAAAATAAATTCCATCTCTCCTTCAATGGTGAATATTTAAAGGGGCACTCCACGCTGGGGTGGGGCTTACGGGCAGCGATCAGAATTTCTCATTGTCTGGAAACTCGCATTGCAACAAAGTTTCCTGAGAGTTCCTAAAAAGTTCTGGACAAAGTTTCAGCTTCTTTCAAAGGAAAGTCCATTCACACAAGACCACCCCCCCCTCCCCAATATCACTCCCCCCCCCCACAGAGATCACTCCACCCCCATCCCCCCCCCAAAGATCACCCCCAAGACACAGGGACCCCCCCCAGGCATCACCCCCAAGACATAGAACCCCCCCCCCTTTATTAATGGGGTGATGGGGGAGGGGGGCTCCCTTACCTCTATGTAGAGTGTTGGGGGTCCGGCTGTCTCTCCGTCTGTCTGTCCGGCACTCTCTCTGCTCTCTGTCTGTCTGAGGCTCTCACAAGGGGAGAAATCTACAGACTTCAAACTGACTCACCTACTGGGTCCTAGAGACCCCCACTACACCCAGCAGACTATTCCACCACTCACCCCTCCGCAGAACATCGCTCCCTCCCCTCCCCCTCCTGACAGATCCATATTGATATATTCTGCAGACTATTCCACCACTCACCCCTCCGCAGAACATCGCTCCCTCCCCTCCCCCCCCTGACAGATCCATATTGATATATTCTGCAGATTATCTCATCACTGACCTCTATGGAGATCTGCAGAACATTGCTCCCTCCCATCCCCCTCCTGACAGATCCATATTGATATATTATGCAGATTATCTCATCACTGACCCCTCTACAGATCTGCAGAACATCGCTCCCTCCCCCCTCCCCCTCCTGACAGATCCATATTGATATATTCTGCAGAACATCGCTCCCTCCCCTCCCCCTCCTGACAGATCCATATTGATATATTCTGCAGATTATTCCATCACTGACCTCTCTACAGATCTGCAGAACATCGCTCCCTCCCCTCCCCCTCCTGACAGACCCATATTGATATATTCTGCAGATTATCTCATCACTGACCCCTCTACAGATCTGCAGAACATCGCTCCCTCCCCCTCCTGACAGATCCATATTGATATATTCTGCAGACTATTCCCCCACTCACCCCTCTACAGATCTGCAGAACATCGCTCCGTCCCCTCCCCCTCCTGACAGATCCATATTGATATATTCTGCAGATTATCCCATCACTGACCTCTATGGAGATCTGCAGAACATCGCTCCCTCCCCTCCCCCTCCTGACAGATCCATATTGATATATTCTGCAGATTATCCCATCACTGACCTCTATGGAGATCTGCAGAACATCGCTCCCTCCCCCTCCTGACAGATCCATATTGATATATTCTGCAGAACATCGCTCCCTCCCCTCCCCCTCCTGACAGATCCATATTGATATATTCTGCAGATTATTCCATCACTGACCTCTATGGAGATCTGCAGAACATCGCTCCCTCCCCTCCCCCTCCTGACAGATCCATATTGATATATTCTGCAGAACATCGCTCCCTCCCCTCCCCCTCCTGACAGATCCATATTGATATATTCTGCAGATTATCTCATCACTGACCCCTCTACAGATCTGCAGAACATCGCTCCCTCCCCTCCCCCTCCTGACAGATCCATATTGATATATTCTGCAGAACATTGCTCCCTCCCCTCCCCCTCCTGACAGATCCACGTTTGGCTGTATTGGTGGATTGTGTGGCCCTCAGGCCCTATAACAGCTGTTTTTGTAATGTGACCCCCCCCCCCCCTCCATTGTGTTACTTTTACACCCCATTAATGGCTCCTTATGTCCCATTCACACCTCATTACCACATTCCACACCCCCTGGGGGGGGGGAGGGGAGGGGTTAAAGCACAAGACAGTGAAGGTTTGAGGGGGTTCTCCATGTATCAGTGGGGGGATCACCATCATCAGAACTGAGGCCTAGTACCCCCCATCCCCCCCAAAGGATGTCAGCGCCCCCCGGATGGACGCACATTGGTGGGACAATTATCAGAACTTTGCTGGGGGGGAGGGGAAGGGGGGCTCACATTGTCCAGAAATTTGGAAAGAGATTTAAACTTTTTTTTATTGTTCTCGGAACACAAACAAGACGAATAAACAGGAGATGAGTGAAGACAGATGTGAGGTTATGGGGTGGAAATGGAGCCCTGAGGGGCCCCGGGGGTCCCATCCAGGGACAGGAACAATCCTGCCAACCAGTAAAGAGAACCCACCTAAGAAAAAAGGAGGACTCCGCCCACCGCATTATAATATGGAAATGTGACCCCAAAACCCCCCCACCACCAACCGCACCCATAAAACTCAGATTAGATTTCCCAGCATTCTCATCTAGTGATCCTGCCACTGACACACTTCCTGTCCCGGGGGGACACCTATTCACTGTATCAGAACAAGAGAGACTACAGAACCCCTCCCATAGTCCATAATGTAGGTGGGGAGCGTTCTGTAGTCCAAATAGATTGCTGAGGACAATGTAACTCATAACAGTAAGCACAGGAAGTTATCAGATGACTGGGTTTCTGGCGGGATCAATAGGGATTTATTTTTCACTTGTCCAACAGATACAACAAATCATCTTTAATGGGAAATTCAACAAAACGAAAGGGAGCCAATCATATAATAACAATTATGTATTAGTAATTATTAATAACAATAATAATAATATCGTTGGGAAAGTGTTCTGTAGTCCATGGAGATCGCTGGGGACAATGTATCTTATAGCAGTCAGCACAGGAAGTTATTAACATACTGGATTTCTGGCAGGATCAACAGGGATTGTTTTTCACTATTTAACCGTCTGTAAAGGGAGTCAATCATATAATAACAATATTAATTAACTATCAACATTGATTTTATTTATATTATCATGAATATTATTTATTAGTATTTAGTAATAATTATTAAGTAATTATTATTTTTATATTATTATTTTTTTTAGTAATTATTAATAATAATAATAGTATAGTTGGGAAGTATTCTGTAGTCCATGGAGATCACTGGGGACAATGTATCTTATAGCAGTCAGCACAGGAAGTTAACAACGGGAATTTTTTTCACTTATTTTTTTTTTCACTATTTACCTGTAAAGGGAGCCAATTATATGATAACAATATTCATTAACTATCAACATTTATTTTATTATCGTGATTATTATTTATTAGTAATCATTATGATTGTATTATTATCATTTTTATTATTAATTCTTATTTAGTAATTACGGTATTATTAGAGATCACAGGATACAATGTATCTTGTAGCAGTCAGCACAGGCAGCGAGCAGAGGAAGTTATCAGCTGGCCGGATTTCTGGCAGGATCAACAGGGATTTTTTTTCTTTTTACTTTTCCAACAGATACAACAAAACACTTTCAATGAGATATTTAAAGTGTTACTAAACCCACCACAGTAAAATCAGTCTGTATATGCAGTAAAGCATGCTTGTTATACTCACTGTGGAACCCAAGTTGTTAATCCTCCACATTGTGTAAAAATGCTGTTTGATCAGGTCTTCTATGATCCTCCCCTTTTTCCACTGTCCCCTAATAATTAACTGATAGCACAGAGTCTATGGAGTCAGTCAGCACATGCTCGGTTTGTTTGGTGTATATTGCTAGAGAGGTGTTTTTTTTTTCTTGGGAGGGTACATGTGATCAGCACAGGGCCAATCAGCACTGTCCAGACAGAGGGTCAGGGGTCCTGCAATCTCATAAGACAGTCAGAAAACTCCCCCTACATGATTTAACCAGTGTTTGGCTGGACACTGACAGAAGTCACAAGACTGCTATATACTGCTGATGAGAAAAGGTATTTAGCAAGTTATATTTGCTAAAATAATTGCATCTCCATGTTCTGTGTACTGTGGGAGATCAGATATAGTGAATGCAGAGTCCTGGGGAGATCAGATATAATGAATGCAGAGTCCTGGGGAGATCACATATAGTGAATGCAGAGTCCTGGGGAGATCAGATATAGTGAATGCAGAGTCCTGGGGAGATCACATATAGTGAATGCAGAGTCCTGGGGAGATCAGATATAGTGAATGCAGAGTCCTGGGGAGATCAGATATAGTGAATGCAGAGTCCTGGGGAGATCAGATATAGTGAATGCAGAGTCCTGGGGAGATCACATATAGTGAATGCAGAGTCCTGGCTAGACCGGATATAGTGAATGCAGAGTCCTGGGGAGACCAGATATAGTGAATGCAGAGT
Organism: Aquarana catesbeiana; assembly: GCF_042186555.1. Taxonomy (NCBI): domain Eukaryota; kingdom Metazoa; phylum Chordata; class Amphibia; order Anura; family Ranidae; genus Aquarana; species Aquarana catesbeiana. Next base: position 4,146,857 of record NC_133333.1, on the reverse strand, counting down.
CCTGGGGAGATCAGATATAGTGAATGCAGAGTCCTGGGGAGATCAGATATAGTGAATGCAGAGTCCTGGGGAGATCAGATATAGTGAATGTAGAGTCCTGGGGAGATCAGATATAGTGAATGCAGAGTCCTGGGGAGATCAGATATAGTGAATGCAGAGTCCTGGGGAGATCAGATATAGTGACTGCAGAGTCCTGGCTAGACCGGATATAGTGAATGCAGAGTCCTGGGGAGATCAGATATAGTGGGCGGCACAGTGGTGTAGTGGTAGCACTCTCGCCTAGCAGTAAGAAGGGTCGCTGGTTCGAATCCCAACCATGACACTACCTGCCTGAAGTTTGCATGTTCTCCCTGTGCCTGCGTGGGTTTCCTCCGGGTACTCCGGTTTCCTCCCACACTCCAAAGACATGCTGGTAGGTTAATTGGATCCTGTCTAAATTGTCCCTAGTATGTATGAATGTGAGTTAGGGACCTTAGATTGTAAGCTCCTTGAGGGTAGGGACTGATGTGAATGTAAAATGTATATGTAAAGCGCTGCGTAAATTGACAGCGCTATATAAGTACCTGAAATAAATAATAATAATAAATAGTGAATGCAGAGTCCTGGGGAGACCGGATATAGTGAATGCAGAGTCCTGGCTAGACCGGATATAGTGAATGCAGAGTCCTGGGGAGATCAGATATAGTGAATGCAGAGTCCTGGGGAGATCAGATATAGTGAATGCAGAGTCCTGGGGAGACCAGATATAGTGAATGCAGAGTCCTGGGGAGACCGGATATAGTGAATGCAGAGTCCTGGCTAGACCGGATATAGTGAATGCAGAGTCCTGGGGAGATCAGATATAGTGAATGCAGAGTCCTGGCTAGACCGGATATAGTGAATGCAGAGTCCTGGGGAGATCAGATATAGTGAATGCAGAGTCCTGGGGAGATCAGATATAGTGAATGCAGGCTCCTGGGGAGATCAGATATAGTGAATGCAGGCTCCTGGGGAGACCAGATATAGTGAATGCAGAGTCCTGGGGAGATCAGATATAGTGAGTGCAGAGTCCTGGGGAGATCAGATATAGTGAATGCAGAGTCCTGGGGAGACCAGATATAGTGAATGCAGAGTCCTGGGGAGACCAGATATAGTGAGTGCAGAGTCCTGGGGAGATCAGATATAGTGAATGCAGAGTCCTGGCTAGACCGGATATAGTGAATGCAGAGTCCTGGGGAGATCAGATATAGTGAATGCAGAGTCCTGGGGAGATCAGATATAGTGAATGCAGGCTCCTGGGGAGATCAGATATAGTGAATGCAGAGTCCTGGGGAGACCAGATATAGTGAATGCAGAGTCCTGGCTAGACCGGATATAGTGAATGCAGAGTCCTGGGGAGATCAGATATAGTGAGTGCAGAGTCCTGGGGAGATCAGATATAGTGAGTGCAGAGTCCTGGGGAGATCAGATATAGTGAATGCAGAGTCCTGGGGAGATCAGATATAGTGAATGCAGGGTCCTGGGGAGACCAGATATAGTGAATGCAGGGTCCTGGGGAGACCAGATATAGTGAATTCAGAGTACTGGGGAGACCAGATATAGTGAATGCAGAGTCCTGGGGAGAGCAGATATAGTGAATGCAGAGTCCTGGGGAGATCAGATATAGTGAATGCAGAGTACTGGGGAGACCAGATATAGTGAATGCAGAGTCCTGGGGAGAGCAGATATAGTGAATGCAGAGTCCTGGGGAGAGCAGATATAGTGAATGCAGAGTCCTGGGGAGACCGGATATAGTGAATGCAGAGTCCTGGGGAGATCGGATATAGTGAATGCAGGGTCCTGGGGAGACCAGATATAGTGAATGCAGGGTCCTGGGGAGATCAGATATAGTGAATGCAGAGTACTGGGGAGACCAGATATAGTGAATGCAGAGTCCTGGGGAGAGCAGATATAGTGAATGCAGAGTCTTGGGGAGAGCAGATATAGTGAATGCAGAGTCCTGGGGAGACTAGATATAGTGAATGCAGAGTCCCGGGGAGACCGACCAGATATAGTGAATGCAGGGTCCTGGGGAGACCAGATATAGTGAATGCAGAGTCCTGGGGAGATCAGATATAGTGAATGCAGAGTCCTGGGGAGATCAGATATAGTGAATGCAGAGTCCTGGGGAGATCAGATATAGTGAATGCAGGGTCCTGGGGAGATCAGATATAGTGAGTGCAGAGTCCTGGGTTTAGTAACACTTTAACAGAATGAAAGGGAGCCAATAAGTGCAGATCAATATCAGGGATCACATACACTTTGGAGAGTTTATAGACAGGTCCTCTTTGCTGGCTCACAGCCCCACCCCCAGGGTACTCGGTTCAGGAACGGCCCCAGATGTGTCCAGTTCAGGAGGTAAAGAGCCACATGAGGCAACCAATATCTCATTTCCAGATCCAGCCGGGTCCTTTCTGGGGCCCCTGGAGAAATAGAAGAGGCCACACCCACATTCTGCACAATGCAGCACGTGCTGAGTACCTCTCTCTTTCAATGTCTATATTCTTCCTGCATGTGAGTGGGTAGGCAGGTCATGCTGAGCCCCACACACTGAGCCTTTACCCCAAAGTTTGAACCACTAAACACCTCAGTAATCATTGAACCCTCCCCCCACCCCCTGCACAGGTCTGCTTTGCTGAATTAAACATTAGAAGATAATAAAACCAGAGTCCTTACTGAGCCCCTCAAGATACACACCAATCAGAATAGGAGATTAAACCATGAGATATATCCAGGATGGGGGAGGGGCACAGCTTACCTACCTCCATAATACTGCACCGTCCGCCCCGCTCCCTTCTGTTCGTCATGTGGGAACCCCCGGCTGGGGAGGCGGGGGAAGGGTTCTCAGACACGCCCACTGCTGGGCCCTTGTTGTCTCCCACATACAGAAAGCCTGAACAGGAGAAGAAGCCAAAAGTCAGAAAATATAATAATCATAAATTGTATTTACAGCCGTCTCCGAAATGTGATGGTGAGACTGGGAGGCAAAAGAGAGGGCGGAATGTTACTTACCATTCTTCTCCCCTCCCCTCCCCCCTTTCCCTTCCCTTCCATTTTCTATTCATTTCCTCCCTGTCCCTCTCCATTCCCTACTTCCCTTCCTCTGCTTTTTCTGTTGAAGCAACACACCAAGATAATGAAGGTCAATCCAAAGCCAACGCGTTTCTGGGGTCTAACTCCACCCCCTTCATCAGGGCTGGAATGGTATTGGTTGAACTAGATGAACTGTGTCTTTTTCATGCTGACAAACAATGTAACAAAAATAAAGAAGTGAAAAGACATGAATACATTTCCTTTCTATGTGATTTCATACAGGATGACTTCTGTGATCCGTTTCGTTATCGGCACACAATTCATATTATTTTTATCATTCTCATTATTACTACCAACATTTCTAATATAATATCTTTTTACTGCCATCATGCTTTTGAAAACCAGAATGACAATATTGTATGTAAGAAATGTTATCAATTTATTGTTGTACTACATTCTTTATAAAGGGGGCGGAGCTACAGACCCAGAAACGCGTCGGCTCCATACGCAATCTGTGGAATGAACTGCTATCTGAATGTCATAGTGCGGTGCTTCCGTTTTGGATTCCTTCACCCCATGACAACCCAAAGTGATCGTGGAAGACCTGAAGCCTAATGTACAGATCCTCTACATTAGTGGTCTCCAAACTGCGGCCCAGGGGCCAGGTGCAGCCCTTTGCTTGCTTCTATCCAGTCCTTGGAGCACTATCCCCCCCCCACTGATACCAATGATAGGACACTATTCCTCCCACTGATACCAATGATGGGGCACCATTCCTCCCACTGACACCAATGATGGGGCACTATTCCTCCCATTAACACCAATGATGGGGCACTATTCCTTCCACTGATACCAATGATGGGGCACTATTCCTCCCATTAACACCAATGATGGGGCACTATTCCTTCCACTGATACCAATGATGGGGCACTATTCCTCCCACTGACACCAATGATGGGGCACTAACCCTCCCACTGACACCAATGATGGGGCACTAACCCTCCCACTGACACCAATGATGGGGCAATAACCCTCCCACTGACACCAATGATGGGGCACTATTCCTCCCACTGATACCAATGATGGGGCACTATTCCTCCCACTGACACCAATGATGGGGCACTATTCCTCCCACTGATACCAATGATGGGGCACTATTCCTCCCAATGACACCAATGATGGGGCACTATTCCTCCCACTGACACCAATGATGGGGCACTATTCCTCCCACTGATACCAATGATGGGGCACTATTCCTCCCGCCGACACCAATGATGGGGCACTAACCCTCCCACTGACACCAATGATGGGGCACTATTCCTCCCACTGATACCAATGATGGGGCACTATTCCTCCCACTGACACCAATGATGGGGCACTATTCCTCCCACTGATAGCAATGCTGGGGCACTATTCCTCCCACTGACACCAATGATGGGGCACTATTCCTCCCACTGACACCAATGATGGGGCACTATTCCTCCCACTGATACCAATGATGGGGCACTATTCCTCCCAATGACACCAATGATGGGGCACTATTCCTCCCACTGACACCAATGATGGGGCACTATTCCTCCCACTGATACCAATGATGGGGCACTATTCCTCCCGCCGACACCAATGATGGGGCACTAACCCTCCCACTGACACCAATGATGGGGCACTATTCCTCCCACTGATACCAATGATGGGGCACTATTCCTCCCAATGACACCAATGATGGGGCACTATTCCTCCCACTGACACCAATGATGGGGCACTATTCCTCCCACTGATAGCAATGCTGGGGCACTATTCCTCCCACTGATAGCAATGCTGGGGCACTATTCCTCCCACTGACACCAATGATGGGGCACTATTCCTCCCACTGACACCAATGATGGGGCACTATTCCTCCCACTGATACCAATGATGGGGCACTATTCCTCCCACTGATAGCAATGCTGGGGCACTATTCCTCCCACTGATACCAATGATGGGGCACTATTCCTCCCACTGACACCAATGATGGGGCACTATTCCTCCCACTGATACCAATGATGGGGCACTATTCCTCCCAATGACACCAATGATGGGGCACTATTCCTCCCACTGACACCAATGATGGGGCACTATTCCTCCCACTGACACCAATGATGGGGCACTATTCCTCCCACTGATACCAATGATGGGGCACTATTCCTCCCACTGATAGCAATGCTGGGGCACTATTCCTCCCACTGATACCAATGATGGGGCACTATTCCTCCCACTGACACCAATGATGGGGCACTATTCCTCCCACTGATACCAATGATGGGGCACTATTCCTCCCAATGACACCAATGATGGGGCACTATTCCTCCCACTGACACCAATGATGGGGCACTATTCCTCCCACTGATACCAATGATGGGGCACTATTCCTCCCGCCGACACCAATGATGGGGCACTAACCCTCCCACTGACACCAATGATGGGGCACTATTCCTCCCACTGATACCAATGATGGGGCACTATTCCTCCCAATGACACCAATGATGGGGCACTATTCCTCCCACTGACACCAATGATGGGGCACTATTCCTCCCACTGACACCAATGATGGGGCACTATTCCTCCCACTGATACCAATGATGGGGCACTATTCCTCCCAATGACACCAATGATGGGGCACTATTCCTCCCACTGACACCAATGATGGGGCACTATTCCTCCCACTGATACCAATGATGGGGCACTATTCCTCCTACTGATACCAATGATGGGGCACTATTCCTCCCACTGATACCAATGATGGGGCACTATTCCTCCCAATGATGGGGCACTATTCCTCCCCCTAATACCAATCATGGGTATTGTTTACTCAGGGTTTCAGCACCATTCATCCACCTTCCCAATCACCTCCCTTTTCTCTGGCTGGCCACCAGTTTGGAGCGGTGAAGATTCGGGGCCCGGCGGGCGAATTCTGGCGACGTTGAGGGGATCCTCTTCTGTACGGTACGACCTCCATGATGTACGAAGTCTCATCATCTCCGGTCCTTCAGAGGGACTTTGGTGGATCTGGGTGGTTTGGGGGGCGCCACCTAAATGACCCTTTAAGTTATAAGAGTGCACACCCGCTACATATACTCTGTACAGCACTGCGGTATATGTCAGAGCTACATAAATGTATAATAATAATAGTGTGTGACTGTGGGGGAGGGGACATTAGAGTGTAAGCTCCTCTGTATAGAGACTGATGTGACTGTGGGGGGAGGGGACATTAGAGTGTAAGCTCCTCTGTACAGAGACTGATGTGACTGTGGGGGGGAGGGGACATTAGAGTGTAAGCTCCTCTGTATAGAGACTGATGTGTGGGGGAGGGGACATTACAGTGTAAGCTCCTCTGTATAGAGACTGATGTGACTGTGGGGGGAGGGGACATTAGAGTGTAAGCTCCTCTGTACAGAGACTGATGTGACTGTGGGGGGGAGGGGACATTAGAGTGTAAGCTCCTCTGTATAGAGACTGATGTGTGGGGGAGGGGACATTAGAGTGTAAGCTCCTCTGTACAGAGACTGATGTGACTGTGGGGGGAGGGGACATTAGAGTGTAAGCTCCTCTGTATAGAGACTGATGTGACTGTGGGGGAGGGGACATTAGAGTGTAAGCTCCTCTGTACAGAGACTGATGTGACTGTGGGGGGGAGGGGACATTAGAGTGTAAGCTCCTCTGTATAGAGACTGATGTGACTGTGGGGGGAGGGGACATTAGAGTGTAAGCTCCTCTGTACAGAGACTGATGTGACTGTGGGGGAGGGGACATTAGAGTGTAAGCTCCTCTGTACAGAGACTGATGTGACTGTGGGGGGAGGGGACATTAGAGTGTAAGCTCCTCTGTACAGAGACTGATGTGTGGGGGGGAGGGGACATTAGAGTGTAAGCTCCTCTGTACAGAGACTGATGTGTGGGGGGGAGGGGACATTAGAGTGTAAGCTCCTCTGTACAGAGACTGATGTGACTGTGGGGGGAGGGGACATTAGAGTGTAAGCTCCTCTGTACAGAGACTGATGTGACTGTGGGGGGAGGGGACATTAGAGTGTAAGCTCCTCTGTACAGAGACTGATGTGACTGTGGGGGGAGGGGACATTAGAGTGTAAGCTCCTCTGTATAGAGACTGATGTGATTGGCTCAGTGATCTCTGTACAGCACTGCGGTATATGTCAGAGCTATATAAAATGTATAATAGTCCTTCTTCGGCTCTCAGCTTCCTCCAAGTCTACAAATTCCTTCGTTTTTGTTGCTGTGATCGAACTTCCTGTTATGTTTGGTCTATGTGGGTCGGGGTGGGAATTGAACGCTTTCCCACACCTGCAGCAAAAGTGAGCTGCTGTTAGCAGACATGTGGGGGTTTCTTTAACTCTTAATGGCCCCCTGACACATTGGAAACTGCAGCTGTAACACTGGTAACACATACAGTATCTGACAAAAGTAAGTACACCCCTCAGCCACATTTATGTAAATCTTTTCTTCTATCTTTTCATGTGACAACACTGAAGAAATGACACTTGTCTACAATGTAAAGTAGTGAGTGTACAGCTTGTATAACAGTGTAAATTTACTGTCCCCTCAAAATAACTCAACACACAGCCATTAATGTCTAAACCGCTGGCAACAAAAGTCAGTACACCCCTAAGTGAAAATCTCCAAATTGGACCCAATTAGCCATTTTCCCTCCCCGGTGTCATGTGACTCGTTAGTGTTACAAGGTCTCAGGTGTGAATGGGGAGCAGGTGTGTTAAATTTGGTGTTATCGCTCTCACTCTCTCATACTGGTCACTGGAAGTTCAATATGGCACCTCATGGCAAAGAACTCTCTGAGGATCTGAAAAAAAGAATTGTTGCTCCACATAAAGATGGCCTAGGCTATAAGAAGATTGCCAAGACCCTGAAACTGAGCTGCAGCACGGTGGCCAAGACCATACAGCGGTATAACAGGACAGGTTCCCCTCAGAACAGGCCTCACCATGGTCCACCAAAGAAGTTGAGGTCACGTGATCAGCGTCATATCCAGAGGTTGTCTTTGGGAAATAGACGTATGAGTGCTGCCAGCATTGCTGCAGAGGTTGTAGGGGTGGGGGGTCAGCCTGTCGGTGATCAGACCATACGCCGCACACTGCATCAAATTGGTCTGCATGGCTGTCATCCCAGAAGGAAGCCTCTTCTAAAGATGATGCACAAGAAAGCCCACAAACAGTTTGCTGAAGACAAGCAGACAAAGGACATGGATTACTGGAACCATGTCCTGTGGTCTGATGAGACCAAGATAAACGTATTTGGTTCAGATGGTGACAAGTGTGTGTGGGGGCAACCAGGTGAGGAGGACAAAGACAAGTGTGTCTTGTCTACAGTCAAGCATGGTGGTGGGAGTGTCATGGTCTGGGGCTGCATGAGTGCTGCCGGCACTGGGGGGCTACAGATCATTGAGGGAACCATGAATGCCAACATGTACTGTGACATACTGAAGCAGAGCATGATCCCCTCCCTTCAGAGACTGGACCGCAGGGCAGTATTCCAACATGATAACCACCCCAAACACACCTCCAAGACCACCACTGCCTGGCTAAAGAAGCTGAGGGTAAAGGTGATGGACTGGCCAAGCATGTCTCCAGACCTAAACCCTATTGATCATCTGTGGGACATCCTCAAACGGAAGGTGGAGGAGCACAAGGTCTCTAACATCCCCCAGCTCTGTGATGTCATCATGGGGGAGGGGAAGAGGACTCCAGTGACAACCTGTGAAGCTCTGGTGACCTCCATGTCCAAGAGGGTTAAGGCAGTGCTGGAAAATAATGGTGGCCACACAAAATATTGACACTTTGGGCCCAATTTGGAGATTTTCACTTAGGGGTGTACTGACTTTTGTTGCCAGCGGTTTAGACATTAATGGCTGTGTGTTGAGTTATTTTGAGGGGACAGTAAATTTACACTGTTATACAAGCTGTACACTCACTACTTTACATTGTAGACAAGTGTCATTTCTTCAGTGTTGTCACATGAAAAGATAGAAGAAAAGAGGGGTGTACTTACTTTTGTGAGGTACTGTAGCTTTTAGAAAAGGTGCAGGGATATTTTCCTGCAGCCCATTCAAATGAACAGAGTGCTGTGCCCATGCATACACTGGTGCAGGGAAGCAGACATAATGTGACCCTCACCTTTAGAGGGTGGTTACGTTCGTTCTCCATGGTCCCAGCGTATATGGGAACGTAGTCACCCTCTCTCGCTACGGAGATGGACAGTGGTCTATGGCAGTGGTCTCCAAACTGTGGCCTTTTGCTTGCTTTTATCTGGCCCTTGGGACACTACTTCATCCACTAATACCAATGGGGGCATAATTCTCCCCCACTGACACCAACGATGGGGCAAAATGTCTTCCAATTAGACCAATTATGGGGCACATTTCCTCTCAATTAAACAATGGGGCCCAATGACACCAATGATGGGGCACAATTTCTCCCAATAACACCAGCAATGGGGGCCTAATGATGGGGCACAATTTCTCCCAATGAGACCAATATTAGGGCACATTTTCTCTCAATTATACCAACAATGGGGCCCAATGGCACCATGGCTGTGACTCAATTCCTCCCAATGACACCAACTATGGGGCCCGATGTACAGAGACTGATGTGATTGGCTCAGTGTTCTCTGTACAGCACTGAAGTATATGTCAGAGCTATATAAATGTATAGTAATAGTGAGTGACTGGGGGGGGGGCATTAGAGTGTAAGCTCCTCTGGTACAGAGACTGAGGTGAATAGAAGAAAAGTCCCTTCTATGGATCTCAGCTTCCTCTAAATCTACAAATTCCTAGATGCCAAGGATGGGACGAAAGTGAGGGGGATAAGGAGGGGTTCAGGAGCTCATGGAGGACACTATAAGGAGGCAGAGATACACAGTAAGAAACAAATTTAATGAAAAATAGATGACAGGGCCACCAAGTGTAGGGATTATTTTTGGACGATCTTAGAAAAGTTCTGAGCTCTCTGCGCCCCCTAGTGGCCAATGTTGCTTGTTACAACCTTCAGACGTCACCGACACGTAGGCAGGACTCCATTCTCTTATCACCAATAATCATTTCCAATAAAACAAATCATTTCCATATCTAAAGAAAACTAAGTTTATTAGCGGCCAATCACATCCAGAACCAGTAAAGCAGATGTCTGATTGGCTCCTTAGAGTTTTTTTTTTTACATTTGCATACAGTGATCCATAAAAACAAATACACATCAGAGAGCAAAGTGTAAATAGTCATAAAATTCTCAGGTGCCTTTAACGTGCGTTTTTAGTGAGGAAAAAAAATGTCAAACTTTTGCCGCGATATAAATCCTGTCGAATAATAATAATTGTGGATCTAGTGCAGGGACACGTTTATTGGGGGGGGGGGGGGGGGAATGACGCGTCTATGGAGGGGGGATGGCGCACTGTGGGGGATGGGGATGACGCAGTGTGTGTGTGTGGGGGGGGGGGGAGGTCGGGTCGGGAAGACGCGTCTCTTTCGCTCTTTGTCATTCAGGTTATCAGGAAAACTCCGACATTATAATTCTTTCGTCCCATAGACTGGGATCCTTCCAATCAGAATTGAGGCGTTTGTAGCCGGATTAGTTACAAAGTATCGCAGGCCGCACACTCAATTGCTTTTTATTAGAATCAGAATTAAAGTGGAACTCCGGGCTAATAATGCCTAAGCTTAAAGCTGCTCATACTCCCAACATTCTAAGTCCTATACTAACTCCCCTATAAAGGAAAGACCTGTATACGTACCTATGCTGTCCCTCCTCTCCCCTGAAGCCGTCGCCTGGAGCCAATCATGTGACCGGACAGGGGCGTGTATACTTATTTAAGCTGAGGGCACTCCGGTCCGGTCACATGATTGGCTCCCAGCGCCGGCTTCAGGGGAGAGGAGGGACAGCCAACAACGGGTCCCCTATAGTAAGCCTATGGGTGACGTCATCACGCAGGCTCTGTCGGCTGTCCCTCCTCCCCCCCTGAAGCTCGCGCTGGAAGCCAATCATGTGACTGGACAGGGGCGTGTATACTTATTTAAGCTGAGGGCGCTTTGGTCACATGATTGGCTCCCAGCACCGGCTTTAGGGGAGAGGAGGGACAGCCGACAACAGGTCCCCTATAGTAAGCTTATGGGTGACGTCATCACGCAGGCTCTGTTGGCTGTCCCTCCTCTCCCCTGAAGCTGGGAGACAATCATGTGACCGGAGAGGGGCGTGTGTATACTTAAGCTGAGTTCGCTCCGGTCTGGTCACATGATTGGCTCCCAGCGCCGGCCAACGGACTGTTCTCAGCATAGGTAAGTATACACATCCTTACATTACAGGGTAGGTAGTATGGGGCTTAGAATGGGGGTGGGGGCAGGTTTGGCTCGGAAAGTATTGGACTGGAATTCCACTTTAAATCTAAATCTGCTGTGTGTGCATGCGGGGGGTGACCACCAGCAGCAGCGCCAACACATGCCGGTGCCAATCACACACAATGACACCCGTGCAACAAAACGACTAGGAGCAACAAATATCTCACCCGGTATGGAAAGGCCTCAGCAAATCTAAACATTAAAGTGCACCTGTCATGAGGATGACATACAATACCAGCAATCCATGATAAACTTTTATTTAAATATATTCCTCAATAGCCACAAAGGAAAAAAAAAAATACGCTTTGTGTGCATCAAATGTCTTTATAAACCCAGATATTACCTTGTAATAGTAGCGGTGACCTCATCAGTGAGCTGTGCCGCGGCTCAGTACCATCCCATTCAAGATGAAGGCACTTCCCAGTCTTAACGCTCGCATACAACTCCTGTACTCTCCCTGCAATGCTGTCCTATGGACTTTACAACCTCTTTTTTTCCTAAAGAGTAACTCTACTTTCATTGAGGAACCCACCGCCCCCCCCCCACCCCCAGGGGATCTCTGTACATTGCATGGATTGTAACAAACTTTGTAGCAGATTCCTACCTTTTTCTATTCTGAAGAAGTAGCGGTTTGTTTCTCTGTGCACAGTGAATATAAATGGGAGTGGCTTCATAATTATCAATCAGCTGCTGCACCTGCAGGATTCAGATGAAGAAAGTGGCAGGGTTTGCATCCCGTTAGATGTGATTTCCCTTTTGGGAGTGTCTCACCAAAATAAAAGACATTTCTGTTGCAGGGGATACCTAAAAATCTGACTTGTATCTTAGCGCAGACTTCTGGGGGAAAAAAAAAAATCAGTGAGCCAATCACACAAGCGGGAAATGACGTATCTCTGTGTATAGAGCGCCTCCAGGTGGCCATATTGCATTTTACTGAAAATAAATGCAGCTGCAGATTGAAAAGGAAAGATAATTTTTAATGACATTCAATTACAAAATGACTCGAGTAGCAAATGTATATGTTATATTATTTTTACATATAAATATATATATATTTTTCTAATTTGCTATATTTTTTAGTGGAGTTACCCTTTAACTTCTTCTGACCTTGGCTTCATTCTTTTCTTTGTTTTGATAGGTTTACGTACAAAAAAAAAAAAAAAAAAAAAAAAAAGAAGGACAGGTGTAGGGGACCACAGACACAAAAAACGATTAAAGGAATGGGACGCACACATGTAAACAGTAAGCACAGCAGTCGGAGACACCAAGGCAACGTAGGATAAAGTCAGTGAGTGTTTATAAAGGAGATTATTGCACACAAGTGTTCCCAGCACTGGGTGTTCGTAGTTTATAGAGTGATTACAGCTGATCGTCATTAATTTACCGGTCTGTCCTGCTGATAAGGACACTCCAACTTCACCAGCCCATGACACGGCAGTTCCTCAGGCCTTCCATTCATGGAAGTATGATTGCCTTCATAAAGAGGTTAAACCTCATTTGGAGTTCAAGTCATCTTCCGGGAATCCAGGGCTGCCCCTCTTCCGGGAATCCAGGGCTGCCCCTCTTCCGGGAATCCAGGGCTGCCCCTCTTCCGGGAATCCAGGGCTGCCCCTCTTCCGGGAATCCAGAGCTGCCCCTCTTCCGGGAATCCAGGGCTGCCCCTCTCCCGGGAATCCAGGGCTGCCCCTCTCCCGGGAATCCAGGGCTGCCCCTCTCCCGGGAATCCAGGGCTGCCCCTCTCCCGGGAATCCAGGGCTGCCCCTCTCCCGGGAATCCAGGGCTGCCCCTCTTCCGGGAATCCAGAGCTGCCCCTCTTCCTGGAATCCAGTGCTGCCCCTCTTCCTGGAATCCAGTGCTGCCCCTTTTCCGGGAATAAAGAGCTGCCCCTCTTCCGGGAATAAAGAGCTGCCCCTCTTCCTGGAATCCAGTGCTGCCCCTCTTCCGGGAATCAAGAGCTGCCCCTCTTCCGGGAATCAAGAGCTGCCCCTCTTCTGGGAATCAAGAGCTGCCCCTCTTCCGGGAATAAAGAGCTGCCCCTCTTCCGGGAATAAAGAGCTGCCCCTCTTCCGGGAATAAAGAGCTGCCCCTCTTCCGGGAATAAAGAGCTGCCCCTCTTCCTGGAATCCAGAGCTGCCCCTCTTCCGGGAATAAAGAGCTGCCCCTCTTCCTGGAATCCAGAGCTGCCCCTCTTCCGGGAATAAAGAGCTGCCCCTCTTCCTGGAATCCAGTGCTGCCCCTCTTCCTGGAATCCAGTGCTGTCCGCTCCGAGTCCCCCCGGTGTTGGGAGCTCCTCTTACCCTTCATATTTTTGGCTTCACATTTATTTTTTTATATTTTTTTTCACAAGTTGTGCAGTTTTTGTTTTTAATTCTAAAGTCTGAACCAATCACAGTGGTGTCCTCCAGGAGGCAGTAACATGTCAGTAATGACCTCGCACCCGCTAAGGGGTTCCACAGCCGGTAACAAGTCTTGGGGAGTCAGCAGATTTCCTGCTACCTGGATGGTTTGGCTCTGCTGGGGTACAAAGTCTGATTTACGGGGGGCCAAGAGTGCTGCGCCCGGAGATACAGTTCTAACCTCTTGTACAACTTCTTCGATTCCTTTTTCTTGCGCAGTTTCTTCAGAAAGTTGCAGTAGCCATGATCCAGTGAGGTCTGCAAGAGATTGGAGAGGGGTCACATATTACATTTCAGACACTTCCTATATACAGGTGAACGTTATCCTGATCACTGATGAAATCCAGAAAAAAAAAAATCACGATACAATTGTTATAAATGGAGTTGCAGTTCAGTAAGTAAAATAAATATTTGACCCCCAAGCAAAAGATGACTTAGTAGTTGGTGGGGAAACCCTTGTTGGTGATCACAGAGGTCAGACGTTTCTTGTAGTTGGTGACCAGGTTTCTACACATCTCAGGAGGGATTTTGGTCCACTCTTCTTTACAGATCTTCTCTAAATCCTTAAGGTTTCTTGGCTGTCGCTTGGCAACTCGAAGTTTCAGCTCCCTCCATAAATTTCCAATAAGATTAAGGTCTGGAGACTGGCTAGGCCACTCCTTTGTTGCCTTGGCGGTATGTTTTGGGTCATTGTCATGCTGGAAGAACCCATCCATGACCCATCTTCAGTGTTCTGGCTGAGGGAAGAAGGTTCTCCTCCAAGATTTTACAATACATGGCCCCGTCCATTGGCCCCTCAAGGGGGCAAAGTAGGCCTGGACCTCTAGCAGAGAAACAGCCCCAAAGCTTCAGGTTTCCACCTCCGTGTGTGACTGTAGGGATGGTGTTCTTAGGGTCATAGTCAGCATTTTTCTTCCTCCAAACCAAGGCGAGTCGAGTTAATGCCAAAGGGCTCATTTTTGGTCTCATCTGACCACAGCACTTTCTCCCCAATCCTTCTCTGAATCATTTAGATGTTTATTGGCATGACTGTACATGTGCTTCCTTGAGGAGGAGGACTCGCTGTCTTTGGAGGAAGAAAAATGCTGACTATGACCCCAAGAACACCCATACAGCCAAGGCAACAAAGAGTGGCTCAAGAAGAAGCACATTAAAAATGTCATAAATTGGCCTAGCCAGTCTCCAGATCTTAATCCTATAGAAAATGTATGGAGGAGCTGAAACTTCGAGTTGCCAAGAGACATCCAAGAAACCTTAAGGATTTAGAGATCTGTAGAGAAGAGTGGACCAAAATCCCTCCTGAGATGTGTGCAAACCTGATCACCAACTACAAGAAACGTCTGACCTCTGTGATCACCAACAAGGGTTTCTCCACCAACTACTAAGTCATGTTCTGCTTGGGGATCAAATACTTATTTTACCCACTGAACTGCATTTATAACATTTGTATTGTGTGTTTTCTCTGGATTTTTAGTTGATATTCTGTCTCTATCATATAAAATACACCTATTAAAAATTTTTTAGACCCTTCATTTCTTTGTAAGTGGGCAAAACTTACACAATCTGCAGGGGAGCCAATCTTTATCCCCCCCCCCCAGTGTATATTGTATAAATGAATCCTGCCCCAGAGGACTCTACATATGATAGAAACCTGTACTATTACCGGCAGCCTTGAGGCGATTAAGTTTGCATTTGCAGCGCTTTACAAATCATTAATTCATTCATTCATTCAGCCTTCTAGTGGTCACTCCCGGTAGTGCGGGTTTCTGGAAATTACTACAGCTCAACTGGAACAGGTTTTTAAAAGTGCATACAATGCGGACACAGATAATGTAACACAGGATCATACATTTATAGATCTACTATTACTGCAAGGATTAACACTCTATTCAATATCCCATTCAATGTATTTTTTCTATAATAGACTGTAAGCTCTTGGGACAAGTATAGGCCAACCCAGCCCCCGGGTTCCCAGGCATTCTTCTCAGTGACTGAGTAGGTGACCCAGGTACTGAAGGGGAAGACATACCTCAATGAGGAAGGCGGCTATAAAGTTGGCGGCTGCGATCCCGACTAAGACCAGCTTGAAGCTCATATCTTCTAGGACCATGATTTTCAGGATATTTCGCATGAAGAGGAGGGGGTAGAGTGTGATCCACAACATCATCGCTATCAGGATGATCAGAGCCAGCAGGTACAGAACTGTGGGCAAAATCAGAGTAACACTCAGTGACAAAAACTTAAACTCTGTCCATGACAATGACACACTGACACTTGGGGGTACAGAACAATGACACACTGACACTTGGGGGTACAGAACAATGACACACTGACACTTGGGGGTCCCAGAACAATGACACACTGACATTTGGGGGTCCCAGAACAATGACACACTGACACTTGGGGACCCAGAATAATGACACCCTGACACTTGGGGGTCCAGAACAATGACACACTGACACTTGGGGGTACAGAACAATGACACACTGACACTTGGGGGTCCCAGAACAATGACACCCTGACACTTGGGGGTCCCAGAACAATGACACACTGACACTTGGGGGTCCAGAACAATGACACCCTGACACTTGGGGGTACAGAACAATGACATACTGACACTTGGGGGTCCCAGAACAATGACACACTGACACTTGGGGGTCCAGAACAATGACACACTGACACTTGGGGGTACAGAACAATGACACCCTGACACTTGGGGGTCCAGAACAATGACACCCTGACACTTGGGGATCCAGAACAATGACACCCTGACACTTGGGGGTCCAGAACAATGACACACTGACACTTGGGGTCCCAGAACAATGACATACTGACACTTGGGGGTCCCAGAACAATGACACACTGACACTTGGGGGTCCAGAACAATGACACACTGACACTTGGGGGTACAGAACAATGACACCCTGACACTTGGGGGTCCAGAACAATGACACACTGACACTTGGGGGTACAGAACAATGACACACTGACACTTGGGGACCCAGAACAATGACACACTGACACTTGGGGATCCAGAACAATGACACCCTGACACTTGGGGGTCCAGAACAATGACACACTGACACTTGGGGGTCCCAGAACAATGACACCCTGACACTTGGGGGTCCAGAACAATGACACACTGACACTTGGGGGTACAGAACAATGACACACTGACACTTGGGGACCCAGAACAATGACACACTGACACTTGGGGATCCAGAACAATGACACCCTGACACTTGGGGGTCCAGAACAATGACACACTGACACTTGGGGGTCCCAGAACAATGACACACTGACACTTGGGGGTCCAGAACAATGACACCCTGACACTTGGGGGTCCCAGAACAATGACACACTGACACTTGGGGGTCCCAGAACAATGACACCCTGACACTTGGGGGTCCCAGAACAATGACACACTGACACTTGGGGGTCCAGAACAATGACACACTGACACTTGGGGGTCCAGAACAATGACACCCTGACACTTGGGGGTACAGAACAATGACACACTGACACTTGGGGGTCCAGAACAATGACACCCTGACACTTGGGGGTCCAGAACAATGACACCCTGACACTTGGGGGTCCAGAACAATGACACCCTGACACTTGGGGGTCCAGAACAATGACACCCTGACACTTGGGGGTCCAGAACAATGACACCCTGACACTTGGGGGTCCCAGAACAATGACACACTGACACTTGGGGGTCCAGAACAATGACACACTGACACTTGGGGGTCCAGAACAATGACACACTGACACTTGGGGTTCCCAGAAAAATGACACACTGACACTTTGTGATAACTAGTAGAGGGGTCACTCACTGTTGGTGTACAGAGGCTTCCGGAAAGGATATCCTTTTGATAGGACGATGGCGAGAATGATATACTGGAATCCGGACACACAGAAGATGGCCGTGTTTTCATAGTTCGGGAGGTGCTGATGTGTCGGGCTGGTGATATTAACCGGGTGAAACCTGCGTGGGAGAGATTGGTTACTGACATAGGAATGGGGGGATTTTTTTATTTTTTTTGGGGGGGGGGGGGGGGGGGGGGGGGGATGGAACGGGGGCCTTGTTATATCCCTAGCAGCTACACTACACTACATCTGACCTATGTGACCTGATCTGTGATGACTTCTCTTCTAGGACCACACACAGTGACCAGATCTATGACTTCTCTTCTAGGACCATACACAGTGACCAGATCTATGACTTCTCTTCTAGGCCCACAAACAGTGACCTGATCTATGATGACTTCTCTTCTAGGCCCATACATAGTGACCTGATCTATGATGACTTCTCTTCTAGTACCATATACAGTGACCTGATCTATGATAACTTCTGTTCTAGGACCATACACAGTGACCTGATCTATGATGACTTCTCTTCTAGGCCCAGACACAGTGACCTATCTATGATAACTTCTCTTCTAGGACCATACATAGTGACCTGATCTATGATGATTTCGCTTATAGGCCCATACATATAGTACCCCTCTCTTCTGCACCCCAAAGAGGAAGAAGGTTTTACCCATACCAGGGTTGCGATGTGGTCAGGAAGTAGGACATCAGCAGGACGAGAAGGACGAGCAGGGTCTGACATATCAAGCTCCCCAGGACCGGAATACTGATCAGAGTGCCGAGCGGGCGCTTTATCCCCAGCTCGCTGGCCGGGCCGGTTCTGCCCATCAGGATGGCCACAGTGGCAGTGATAACCAGATCAAAGAGGAGGAACTGGAAGTCGCCCAGATTGGTGTCCACCTGGTAAGACAACAAACATTTATATTGGCAAGGCGGTCAGATGAGACCACAAACATTTCACAATCTCCAGAAATTCAGGACTTCAACACTCGAAGACAGATCAGAAGACATGTTGGAATACATGTGTCCCCCAACCCACCACCCCCACTTACCGTGTACAGGATGAGAACAGTGATGAACTGGATCAGGCTGTACATTGCCATGTATTTGAACGTCTCAAATGAGGTCTCAAGCGAGCAACGGCCTTCCCTGCGGAGCCAAAGATTGTCAATTTTGTTTTCTTAGTGGAAATTCCTGAAATTTTGCCCTAATACAGATAATGCCATCTAGACTTTCCCAACATAGAACACTCATTGGTCACTTCCGCAAGATGGACTTCCACTCTCTCCTTCCAGAGGCCCCAATACACCACAACCTCGAAAAAAACATCTCCACTGTCCTTAAATTCCTCCCAACTCGAGAACAATCCTCAACACCTGGAAAAAGTTCCACCATCTTCAATACCCTACTCCTGAACCTCCCACTGTCCTGATCCCCTCTCCTTCAATCCAGAACACTCTACATCTGGAACAAGTTCTACCATCCTCAATACCCCTACTCCAGAACCCTCTACTGTCCTGATCCCCTCTCCTGCAATCCAGAACACTCTACATCTGGAACAGGTTCCACCATCCTCAATACCCCTACTCCATAACACCCCTCCACTGTCCTGATACCTCCCAACTCCAGAACGCTCCTACTTCTGAAACAAGTTCCACCATCCTCATTGGCCCTTCCTCCAGAACACCTCCAGTATAGGTCTCCAGCTCTCATCCTCCAACACCCGGCACCCATTCGTGAAGGCACACACATTTTCTAGTAATCATTATTATAACAATAATTAGATTTAGGATATATAGCGTGAGCAAGTAAAATAAAACATTTCAGAACAGCGCCCTCCACTGACCGGATGACGATGGGCACGCACTCGATGTTGTCGATTTTGGAGGTGAATGGCGAGGCGATGGAGGCCTCGCTGTCCGACAGAGAGATCCGACATCGGCAGCTTTCAGCGCCCCGCAGTCATTGGCTCCATCTCCGCACATCCCCACACAGTAGCTGTATAGAAGAGAATGAGAACTCAATAATCCGCAAAAATATCTATACGTAGGTTACTGCAGGTAGCCACCCCCACCCAGACAACGCCCAGATGGCACCAAAGGATCAATGTGTCTTATGTGAAAATTGTCTCCAACCAGAGCGGCCCGACATTACTGACATGGCGACAATTTGCACATACATGTAAGACACATTGGTCCTTTGGTGTCATCTATGTGATCCTTGTGTGCACGGGCTGCGGTCCTGGTGGCCATCTTGGCCCTTCTCAGCGAACAGTAAGGCATCTGGCTGATATTCCCTGACGGGATCATGCAAACACCGTTATTCTTGATGTTTCTGTACATGTTGCAGCTCCGGGACAAACCTGACGTGTTTCGAACCGTGTCTTCTTCAGGGGTAGGTGTATACAATATAGCTGTATAATGATGTCAATAAATACATATCAGCCAGGGTTATTTTTATTTTTTTACCATTTTATTTTAATTTTTTTTTTTTTCAAATTTTCTTTCTTTAGGAGCCCCGTGGTGGGGGCTTTGGTGAAATTTCAGAGGTCTTTTCAGGGGTCTAAACCCCTCTTCCCTCCGCAGCTCTGCTGGCTTCAATATGCCAATATGATAGACATTGTTTGAAACGAGTTGGTTTGTCATGGCCTTGTACAGGAACATCTTGGCTTTCATGATCCCATCCGGGTTCAAAATTTGGGTATATTTCAGATTGTATAATGCATGAAAAATTGCTATGATGTACACCACCGTGATATGTTTTTAGCTATGTGTATTCTTTTATGATGATACAATAAACCATGTTTTGTAACAATGTTGTAGAAATTAATTGCCTAAAAAGCCCCAATGAAATGGCCTTGTGTGTTGGATAGATTATAAACCAGAGTGATTTATTTGCAAGGCTCCAACCATTTTTTGGAAAGTTGGTGGCGTACATCTACAGAACCTATAGGAGGCCTCCCTGGCTCTTTGTGGCCTACAGAACCTATAGGAGGCTTCCCTAGCTCTTAGTGGCCTACAGAACCTATAGGAGGCCTCCCTGGCTCTTTGTGGCCTACAGAACCTATAGGAGGCCTCCCTAGCTCTTTGTGGCCTACAGAACCTATAGGAGGGCTCCCTAGCGCTTTGTAGCCTACAGAACCTATAGGAGGCCTCCCTAGCTCTTTATGGCCTACAGAACCTATAGGGGGCCTCCCTAGCTCTTTGTGGCCTACAGAACCTATAGGAGGCCTCCCTAGCGCTTTGTGGCCTACAGAACCTATAGGAGGCCTCCCTAGCTCTTTGTGGCCTACAGAACCTATAGGAGGCCTCCCTAGCTCTTTATGGCCTACAGAACCTATAGGAGGCCTCCCTGGCTCTTTGTGGCCTACAGAACCTATAGGAGGTCTATGTGGCTTCTTCTCACCAGCCGACATTCTGACTATACGGGGCCTAGCGCTCACTCACCCCAGAACTTGGAAGTTTTGCATCAGCTGAGTTTTCTGGTCAGGGGACATTCGGGCGAAGACTGTGGCGTGCATAAGAACCTAAAAAAATCGAGAGAAGGAGGAGGATCAGGGTGACTGCAGACGTGAAAGGAGGATTCCTCTACTGAATTCAGGTTTACGTCAAAAATGCCCATCTGAGCATCTTTCTGAAACAAAAAGAAAGAGTGCAAAAGCAACTCCACCCAACATTGTATTTTTATAGCTATTGTCCAGGTCAAGGGTTAAACACATTAAAATATATTCCTTACAATCTAAGGTCCCCATCTCACATATTGGAGCCATTTTTGACAGAGGTCAATTAACCTACCAGCATGTCTTCGGAGTGTGGGAGGAAACCAGGCAGGTGGTGCCGTGGTTGGGATTCAAACTGATGACCCCAATACTGCCAGGCGAAGTGCTAATCACTTAGCCACTGTGCTGCCCTATTCACCCAGACCTGAGACTCACACAGCTCTGCAGAGCGTGCAGACAGCGCTGATGACCTGAGCTCTTTCTTCCGCAGTTAAAGTGATTGTAAAGTTTTTTTTTTCCAGAAAAATAACAAACATGTTATACTTACCTCCTCTGTAATGGATTTGAACAGCCCGGATCCTCCTCTTCTCGGGTCCCTCCCTCCCTTGGAGTGCCCCCCCAGCAAGCAGCTTACTATGGGCACACCCGCGCTGAGTCACAGCCCCCTGTGTCCATTCAGACACGGAGGCCTGGCCTCAAACTGGGTGCTCAACCTGCGTCCCTCCAGCTGTTGCGGAACTACAAGTCCCATCATGCCTCGGCCTTTGGGAGACCTGCTTGTAACCGTCAGCCTTGCAAAGCCTCATGGGACTTGTAGTTCCGCAAAACAGCTTTATAACTCTTTCCTCCCCAGTCTGACTGGCCATGGCCCCGCCCCTTTCATTATTTGGATTTCAGGTCAGGGAGG